>NW_009649195.1:68047-71645 GCF_000708025.1 Charadrius vociferus | reverse complement strand
GGTGTGGGTTGTCTGCTTTGGCTGGGGGAGTGAAGGGGGGAGCAAGATGTGCTTCTGCCTTCATGGTTTGAAGGAGAAGCTCAGAAACTTGTCCGCCATGCAGACTTAGAGGCAAAAAAGTAATTTGTTTAAGCCATGGGAATTTTTTTATTGGAAACTGCCAGAGGGGTTTTGAACCTCCAGGGCTTGCAGTTCCAAGTGCGACAATTAAAAGTTTGGGGTATTTAGTGAACTCTGCATAGCTGTTTTTCCTCTTTCATAGTTCCATCATACCTTCTAATTAATTCCCTTTAATTGCTTTTAATTTCCTTTCTTCCTTATTTCTCCCTTCGTATAACTAGTGCTGTCATCCTTTTAGGTTGCCTTTCATGTTGGAGACTCTCTGTTTGATTTCATTTCACCCATGTTGTGTCTTGCAGCTATTTCATTCCTGGAAAGCTCTGGCTCCAGAGATAAAATCTAAGTGGATTCAGAGAACCTAAAAGGATCACATGCTTCATGGCTTTCTCTTTAGTAATATGAGATAAACGGAGCGTAATAAAAGATCCATCCTCCTTGGAAAAGGGCCATTTTTCCATCACCTGTATTTTTGTGGTACCGTCATGCCATGGATGCTCTTAGTCACTGGTGACAAGATAAAGAGCCTCCTGGTATCTAACGCTGACGGGTGTCTGAGGCTGAAACGGGCTCTTAGGATGACACACCGTCTCGCTCTATTTTGATTTACTCACCACCACTGCCATCCTACCCGCCAGCTGCTCCGAATTCCCACCACTGGGACAGCCGGCAGCGGGGCTGGCACCTTGCTGGCAGCTGTGATCCCTGCCTGGATGGAGGGGACGCAGGGAGGGTGGCAGGGTGCTGTTTTCGACCAGATGTGGATCTAGCCCGTTATTAAAATTTTGACATTTGTCTCCGATAGCTCTCGGTTTTAATGTGTGCTAAAGGGCACCGTGCATTTTGATTGAGGTACTTTCCAGCCCAGTCAAAAATAAAAGATAAAAGCAAACAAAATCGCTGGCAAATGCTCAGAAGAGTCCTAGACACTTGGATCCAGCCCTCGGCATGTGGTTATCAGCAGAGCTCTGTGGAGCTTGGCCGATATACACTATCTGAAGAACTGGCTGAGGGTAGGGGAGTAATATATATAAGTTTTCTACACCATCTCCCTTCTTGAGTGGAATCAGGGTTGCTTTATCTGATCTAACCTCTTTTCCTGCTTGCTCCTCTATTCATAATGGTATTTAAACACTGTATTCCCTGTGCTTTCTGTGGCCCAGAGCTACCAGGCCTTCAAAACATCTTTGGCAGCTTTCCTCCCATCTGCTGAAGAATTTGTTTCCAGCGCTGTCATTTAATTGCCTCCAAGGACTCCGGGAGTGAGTACAGAGCTGCATTTCTACCAGGCTGCACTGGTGCCCAGTATCAAAGGTGTTGGCTGGACAATGTCCACCCAACAGAGCGAAGGGAGGTGGTGGGTGCTTCCTCTCTTTTTTGGAGGAAAAAAAAAAAAGACCAGCAACATCTAATTCCACCTGGAATTGGCCCAGTTGCCTATTTTATATTGTAATTCCTGTAACATAGCTGCTGGGATCACGAGGAGCGTGGCTGGGAGTCAGCGGGGGACTTTGGTGGTGAGGAAGGTCTTGGTGGGGAGCAGAAGTTAGTGTGGAGCAGCAAGGGCTGTCCTGGCTGCTGTGGGTTGGGGACATGCACCTACAGTAGGGTCAGGTTGTGGGACAGTGTGGTGGAGAAACTTCTTTGGGTTAATCCAGATGCTGGAAGGAAAGAAACAGCTGAGTTTGGGTGGAAACCATGATAGTGGAGTGAGAAGTGGGAGGAACTGGGACATCGAGGTGCCAAGAAGAGCGGTGCTAGAAACAAACACATCGTCTGCCACCAAAAAGACTGACTCGTGCTACCTCGGAAATTTAGTATGGATTATTATTATTATTATTCTGCTAGAAGTCATAGAATCATAGAATGGTTTATGTTGGAAGATGTTGAAGATAATCTAGTTCCAGTCTGAATAGTAGTAGTAGTAGTAGTAGTGATTTAGCCTTGTAGGGTCTCTAGCCAGTTCTCCCTCCGTCAGTAGCCTGTTCTGGTGAGTGGCCGTCACGGTGAGATGGTGGAGCAGTGCAGGTGGGAGATGTTCAGGGCTGGGCTGTGAGCTGCAGAGTCTGGTTTTGGAGATCTAGCAGCTTGAATTCGCCTTTTATAGGGTGGTGCAGGGCTGTTAAGGAGGTCTTAATGAACTGTCCCTCTCTGACAGGTCTTACAGCAAACACTGCTCTGCCCAGGTGGGACCAAACTATGGCCAGGAGTTGGTGGCAGCCAGGTTAGCCCTGGGGCTGTCCCCACTGTCTAGGAGCCCAGGACCGAAGTGGCTCTGGGCCAGGCAGTCGCCAAGATGTAATATTTTGCAACAAGCTGATCAGAGGGCTCTGCACCTTTGCATTTGTGGGTGAATCATCCTGGTGAGAGCCGAGAGCGAGTGAGCGATCTCCAGAGGCGCTGAGGTGGCAGCAGCACAGGTTGCTGGCAGCCCTAGGCTGGGTGGCGGTCGTGGGGGAGCCTTCTTGTCCCTGTCCTGTCTGGGCATGTCCCTATGGCCAAAGCTGGGGCTGAGATCAGGGGACTGACCAGTCTGCAGCCAGCTGAAGGCTTGGCCCCTGGTCCCAAGAGCAATCTCCTCTTCTTGAGACTTTGGGGAATCATGGAATGGGTTGGGCTGGAAGGGACTTCAAAGGTCACCTAGTCCAACCCCCCTGCTATGGGCAGGGACATCTTCAACTAGACCAGATTGCTCAGAGCCCCATCCAACCTGACCTGGAATGTTTCCAGGGATGGGGCATCTCCCACCTCTCTGGGCAACCTGGGCCAGGATCTCACCACCCTCAACATAAAAAATTTCTTCCTTCTATCTAGTCGGAATCTCCCTTCTTTTAGTTTAAAACCATTACTCCTTTTCTTATCACAACAGGCCCTGCTAAAACATCTGTCCCTATCTTTCTTCTTAGCCCACCTTAGCTACTGGAAGTCTGCAACAAGGTCTCCCCGGAGCCCTCTCTTCTCCAGGCTGAACAACCCCAACTCTCTCAGCCTGTCCTCATAGGAGAGGTGCTCCATCCCTCTGATAATTTTTGTGGCCCTGCTCTCGACCCGCTTTGACAGGTCCAAGCAGCAGGACTTGGAGATCCTTCTCCACGGTGTGGTGGGGAGATGCGCATCTCCTCATTGGCACATCCCTCCCGCAAAAAAGGCACCACAAGGAAGTTTTGGGGAGCCAACCTTGGACTAACGCCCAGCCAAGAGCTTGGCAGACCCTCTGTCACCCCTGAGCGAGACAGGGCGCTTTATTTCCTTGGTAGGAACCAGGTTAGCTTCTCGGCCGAGCATCCCTCTGCGCTGTGCTCCCGACTCTTCCCGCTCCCGTCTTAATAACTGTAAAGATCGGGGTTGCCAAGGTCTTCCCGTTGCTATAGTGAGATTAGATAGGGCAGAGCGCTGCATTCCCTCTGCCGAGGGGAGAAAACACTCCCATCCCTTCCCTGGGCTTCACCAGCGAGCTCTTTTTTTTTTTTTTTTTTTTTTC
>NW_009649195.1:53987-67946 GCF_000708025.1 Charadrius vociferus | reverse complement strand
GAGGCATTTTCTCCTGGAATCAACTTAAGAGACTCTCTGGCTGGAACGAGTTTACAGCGCTGTGAAGTTAAAATATTTATCTTCATAAACATGTCACTCGAGCCATACTCTTCCTCGCGGGGTAATTAGCAAGAGGCACGTTAGTCCAATCAGCAGGTGCCTGGGAGACACAGATTTGCCTTTTGCTTCTGGGCGTGGTGAGGAGATGATTTATTAAACGAATTTGAGAGCTGCGAGTCTGGCCAGACCTCTGAGTCAAACCGCTGTAGGAAAAAAAAACCACACCAGCTGGAGCGTTTGCAGGCAGAAGATGGGGCGCAGTCATTTCGATACGGTCGATTCTTTGCTGATGGGGAGGTGTCCTCCCCCAAAACTCCCCAGAACGTACGGCAACTGACCCAGGGACCGTCAGATCGCCGGAGGTAGTTTTTATTTTCGTTTTCTTAGGTTTTATTTTCATTTTCCTAGTTTTTATTTTAATTTTCTTGGTGCGCCTGGGGACCTGGGTTGGTTTATTTAAGAATTCAGGTGAGAATTCCCCCTATATAGGAACACACGGCTTGGGGGATGGCGTCCCTCCCCTCCGCCTCCTTTTTTGGGTTTAAAATGGTTTTTTTGAGGCTATTCAGGTGAGAATTCCCCCTATATAGGTGCGCACGGCTTGGGGGATGGCGCATTGTCCCTCTCCTCCACCTCCTTTTTTGGGTTTAAAATGTTATTTTTGAGGCCGTTAAGTTTAACCCTCTATAGCCTGGTACCAAACGTGCCCTGAAGAGGGATCTGTCGATCTGCTGTGTGTGCGTGGTGGATGAATGGTTTAGGTGATGGTACGTTTTTGGGACTCAAGGCGGTGTTTTGTGCGTGTTGGGTGCTGGTACCTCAGGCCGTGGAGTGCGGTGAAGGACACGGGTCTTCTGGACACGTTGCTGCGGGGTGCACTCCCCAAAGCTCATGTCTTTGCTAGGGAGCCAGAGATGTTTGTGTCTGTAAACCTCTGAGACTGGTGAGGAACGTGCAAGGGAAGAGCTAGAGGTGGCCCCGTAGCCTAGGAGAAGGTCCTTGGCTGGTGACAGTGGCAGCCTGGTGAAGATTATTCAAACTGAGGGTCTGTCGCTGGGTTTTTCTCTCTGAAATCCCCTTCTACTCCTTGGGGCCCCGTCAGTCGTTTATGCAAAACCACACAAGCGATGACACACGATCTGACCGAGATCATTCCAGGGTCTTGAAGCCCAGTGGGTGCACGGGGCTCGCCATTTGGGTGAGCTAGGGTGGGATTTGCAGAATAGGTGTCTAATGTCTGCCAAGTTTCGCAGGTTCAGAGCAGAGCAATGGAAAATGCAAGCGGTGCTGGGTTGGTGGCCTGGGAAGGGTCTGGTTTCTCATCCTCTGAGCAGGTAGATGTGATCTTAGCAAGTGTTGAGATACATTAGTCTTCGCCTCTGACAGCAAACCTCAATTTTTAGTGAAATTTTTCAGAACAGATCTCCTGAGCAGTGTTGAAAGCTGTCTGTGCAGAGGGGACTGTTGTTAGAGATCGAGTTTTCTGTAGAAAACCAGTTCTTGCAGAGATTTTCTGATGGGTCCCAATTTGTTCTGCTGTTGACGCTTGCCTGCCGTCTGCCCTCATCTCCTCAACTTGCTGCCTGCTGACCTTCCCCAGATGTGCTGAGGCTTACAGCCGGAGGGGGTTGTCAGAAGAGCTTTCCCTTACTTTATTTGGAGGATTTGCTGTAGCGAATGTTGCTCGATGTCGATTGCCTAGTCTGCTCCACTTAAGCGAACTCCAGTCTTGATGCTCTCCTTGCTTCCACCACTGCTCTTCAGTCGTGGTCGGGCTGGGAAGCGCTGTCTGGTGCTCTCCACATACTGTGTTCACACGTTTTTTTGTTAGCTCTGTCATGACTTAATCTGATCATCATTCAGCGGTGATGGCTAAATGGCACAGAGTGCGCTCAGCGCTAATCACTTGCAGGAGACGTATTCAAAGGTTACATCCTGGTGGTAAATGTCATGCCCTGTGCGGTTCAATCAGGGCTGATATTTATGTGATCGTGCTCCACCATGCCCGGGTGGAGAGCCCTCCTCCCAGGGAAACCCGGATGTTTTGGTGGATCTAACCCCCATTTCTGGCAGTTTGGCTTCTACCCTGACTTTTTCCAGCAGATAGTTCCTGCTGCCACTTGGGTTGCAGCTGTGACAACCATCCTTGGTTTAACGCAACGGGGACCTTGTAAAGGACCAGCAGCTTCTCCTTCACCCCAGTGTGGCCAGGAGGGCAAAGCATGACATGGTGGCATCGTGGTTGGTGCCCTGGGTAGGCAGGAGGAGGCTGGGCCTGGCCAGGAGGATGGTTTCTGGTCCAAGTTCTGCATCTTTTTCATATAAAATGGAGGGGGCACTACCCTGTATGTGCTTCCTGTGTGGCTCCTGTGCCAGTGGAGAGGCTCAGTGGAGGTGTGATCTTGCCATGTGGAGGGGAGCGGGTAGAGACTTGGCCCCGGCCAAGTGAAACTCATCCAGGGGAGGGAATCTCTTTCCTGAAAGCCACACGAGCTAAAGGGCATGATTGCCCAGAGTGGAGTGGGTTTATTGATGGGTTTCAGGGAGAATATTGTTTTGGGATTGTGTAGAACTTGGTATAGGATGCTTTCAGGGGTTTCCAGGGATGTGCAAAACTTATTGGGATTTTTAGGGAAGGACCAAGGGTGCAGGGAGGGGAGGGATCAGGGTGGGCTGGGGAAGAACACGCGAGGGAAAACAGAGGGAAAAGGGGATAAAAGCAGCTTGCCCGGATGTGGGGGTGAGGAGGGAGGGTCACAGCTGGGGTGAGGACTAGATCTGACGTCTGGGGTGATGTACTGGAGGCTGGATGGCAGGGAACTAGCCGAGATGATGAAGAGGAGGTCGATGGTGGCCTCGCAGTGGGAATGAGAAGGAAAGTAGCAGCAACAGGCTGCGAGGAGACTCTCAAAGTACCACGGAGACCTTTGAGTGTGGGGCACGTCATACCTGGAGTACTTAATCGTCCTTACAGCTGAGGAACTACTCAATAAGCGCTTTTCAGACTCTATGACAGAGAGGGGATGTGTGTGAGCAAGATGCTCGGCCCTCATCCGTGCTGAGGGGCAGCAGTTGGCTGGTCCACCAGCGCACAGATACCAGCCCCGATGAAAACGGCCATGTGTTGCTGCTGCATGGGGGATGTGGAAAAGAGCTGGGATGTGGTGGGGAAGCAGGGAGAGAGGGGAGGATACGCTCCCCAACTGCCTTTGGGATCGTAGGGGCACTTGGAACCCTTCTTGGTTTTTTGGGTGTCCAATTTTTTGGTGTTGTGGCCGGCCCTGTGATGCTTGCCTCCCTCTTCCCCAGCGATGCCAGGAGACATGCATTATGTATGGCCGCTAAAACTCTCACCCTGTTGCTTCTGATTACAGAGAAATTATGGGTTACTGGGCCAGGCTGTGCAACTGGTGACGTCTGCACAGCTTTGGTGCCCTGAGCAGAATTCGGTCAATGATGCATTACTAAGTGCAGGTGCTCGGCAGCAGCCTGACCTCAGCCCTGGAGCTCCTGATTATCTGAACCCTGGATTTCACAGGGAATTTGCAAGCCTCAAAACTTGCATAATTTTTTCTTTTTTTTTTTTTTTTTGTTTTGGTTTTTTTTTTTTTAAGTCCTCCAAAAGCTTTGGGCAGAGCATGTGTTTCGGGTGCTGTTTCCTGTGACTCAGAGGATAACTAGCAGTTGGCTGTGCTCACCTGGTTTGCTTGCTAAAAATGAATGGGGAAGAATTCAGGGGTTTGTTTCCTGCGAAGACAACTTCTATTTCAGTCAAGTTCATCTCTGATTATGGGCTGTCAAACCCCAGAAATTGCTAACTGCCTGTCCGCTCTCTAATTTTTATTGGTTTGTTTTTTGGTGTTTTTTTTTTAAATAGAAAAGGAACGTAGCCGTCTTCTAGCAGAAAGCCAAAAGTATTCATAAGAGCAGGTGGATTTTGGAGGACTCCATGTGTGCAGCAGATGAGGATGCGTGCCTGGGTAGCGATGAAAGCTTGGTGAGCAGCCCAGTTTTTGGCAGTAGACCGTAGGCACTGAGAAGCCCTATCACGGGCACATTAAAACGTTTATGTCCAGCTCTGCAGACCTTCCTTAGGTCATTTGTTGTGTTATGCCATACCAGGAATGTCATGAAGAGGAGGACTGTCTTTCTCTGCTACGTTTAAGACCTACCAAACTGTAATTGTAGTCAGTATTTCAAGGCTATTGCCCATTTTGTGGTGCCCAAGTGGAAAGGCAGAAAGACAGAATTGAGTGATGGAGACATTGGAGTTGGTTTGGATTTATCTCCAGGCAGGGCTGTGCTTGGTGTTGGAGATGGGATGATGCTGGAATGAGTCTGGGAGGAGATGGTTGCACAACATGACAACGGAGAGACAAATGGTGTTAGTTCAGGTCTGCAGAGACAGTGCTGCACTGTGGGGAGGAGATAACGTGATGTCAAAATTAACCTGATGTAGTGACAAAGCAACGTCACTGCTGCTCTTTGGAGGCAGGATTGTGCAGTGGCACCTGATGTAGGGCTGCCCTGAAGCACGCAGACATGGGCAGCGAGGTGGCTGCCCTTCCAGCTCCCTGTGAGTACACACACGCACGCACGCTTGTGCATGTTTTTTTACTCTATGTTGGACCATTACCCCAGAGCTAAGACCGTTGTGCATCCCTCTGCCACATGCTGGAGCTTGCTGAGATCAACTTGGCTTGTAGGGGACCATAGACAAGATGGTGGTGTGTTCCCCATCCCTTCTGCTCAAGGATGAGTCTTCCCTGTCTGAGAAGGGCTCTGGTGGTGGGCTTGGGATTGCACTGGGCTCCTCTTTGATGCTCTGCCCTGTCCCCGACATGGGAAGCCCAGTGGTACTTTGCCGCGGGATCCTCGTTGCTCCACACGCAATATTTGCATCGATTGGTTTGCGCAGGACGTCGGGCAGCTCAGTGCTTGTTCGCGTTGGTCTTGGTGGTGCCTGATGACGATCAACCCTCATACAGGTTTTCTTCTGGCAGAGGAGTGAGTGGCCGTTGAGGACACGAGCTAAGGAGGGTCAAGGAAGTCAGGGGTACAAGGTGGGAGGCCTGAATGAGAAGTCATCTTTGAAGAGAGGGCTTGGGCCTGGGCTACCTTCTGGGGGTGAAGGTAGAGTGGCCCTGGGGTCAGCAGATACGCGGGGGTGAGGAATGTTGGTAGCAAAGCAAAGGGGAAGCCAGGGAGGGAGAAGAAAGCGGTGGGTGGTGAGCAGAGGGTGAGGGAAGGCAGCTGCCTGCAAGCCAGAGCAGGCAGGGAAGGGCAGAGATCTTGACATTCATAAGCCAAGAGTGTATTGGGCTTTGGCCATATCTGCCCCGGCAGCTCTGCAGGGTTTGGTCAAGCCTTGTCATCAGGGAAGCTGCTGCTCTGGGGACACATCCCATCGCTTCCTCAGCCTAGATTTAAGGAAGAAACTTTTTATGATGAGGGTGGTGAGACACTGTCCCAGGTTGCCCAGAGAGGTGGGAGATGCCCCATCCCTGGAAACATTCCAGGTCAGGTTGGACGGGGCTCTGAGCAACCTGATCTAGTTGAAGATGTCCCTGCTCATGGCAGGGGGTTGGACTAGATGGCCTTTAAAGGTCCCTTTCCAACCCAAACCATTCTGTGATTCCTGGCAGTGGTCAGCTCTGGTCTGCAGCTGGGAACCCTGCTGATCTCCACACTTGCTGCAGAGCAGGTATCTACCCACGGGTCAACTTGGGGGAGGAAGTAAGGTGAGGACAGGTAGCAAAAAGCTGATGTTGAGGACTATAATTCATCCCAGGAGGTGGGGTACCCCTGGGGGGACACCAGGATGTTTCCCTGGCTTGGCCACTACCTGGGCAGGGACTGTCTTTGATGACACAAGTAAAACATCAGTAGCTTGCTTAGCATGATAACATGCCCTCTTGGCTGGGTCTCTGGACCTCTCTGGAATATGAGCAGTGAATTGTAATGATACAAGATTCAGCTGATGCCCAAAGCCAGCAGGCTGCAAGTTGGAGGGAGACATCAGAAGGTCTGCAGTGAAATGACCCTGATTTGCACAAACCAAACTTTAAGATTTGTGCAAGGTTCACAAGGCAGCAAATACATGCAAAGTTCAAAATAGGAGAGGGTTTGGAATTTCCTCTTTCTTCTCAAATACAAGGGACCCCAAAGTTTGCTGGTTTGACCTTTGCAAACTTTATAGAAGCGTGATGAATTTGCACGGGTAGGATAATCAGCTGGAAGGAAAGAGATCAGTGAAAGAGGTCGTTGGCAGTGAAAAAGAGATGGGGAGCCTTAGACTGCTGGTCATCCAGTTAACCCAGATTATAGCCATCGAGTGTCCATCCCATCAGATATGGTGGATCATCGTGTACGATCCAGCTGGGGGTAGATGGGAACAGCTCCAGAAAGAGAGGACGTGGGGTACGGACTTGGCAGCACGAGGGAAGAGTACACAGCTCAGCCGCATCTGCTGGGAGGCTTGAGCTGAATTTTGTGTGAGTGTTAATTTCTGCTAATGAGCAAAAGGCCAGGCTTGAGATCCAGCTGCTTGATGGGTGGGTTGATGTTTTAGAGCAGAACGGGCTTGGATTAATGCAAAGTGGTTTAGATCTGAGGTGGAGAGAGGTTTTATTCTCCCTTTTAAAACCTCTGTGGGATCTTCACAATTAATTTCTTAGTGACTGTAGCTTCTATGGTGTGAGTTCTGCTCAGACTCGGTATGTGACCTTGGCCGAGTCACTCTGGACCAAGATACATGAACTTGATTTTGACAGGTGCCTAAATAAGGGCTGGAAGCCCTGTGGACCTGCTCCTCATATATGAAGCCCATGAGTTAATCCCATATGGGACCACCCGTGCACCCAGCATGGTTATCTGCTAATTGAATTCCCCTGCTCTTTTTCCTAGATCTGCTCTGGGGGAGCAGAGATGATACTTTTCTCCCGGGTTCTGGGAGGTTTATGAGGCACCTGGAAAGATGGGGTTGCAACAGTGTGGAGCTTCGTAGAAAAGTGTAGAGGAATTTGCCATCGTGATCCGAGGGCTGGAGCCCCTCTGCTGGGAGGACAGGCTGGGAGAGTTGGGGGTGTTCAGCCTGGAGAAGAGAAGGCTCCAGGGAGACCTTAGAGCCCCTACAGGAGAGCTGGAGAGGGACTCTTGATCACGGAGTGGAGAGATGGGATGAGGAGGAACGGTTTTAAACTGGAAGAGAAGAGATTTGGATGAGATATCAGGAAGAAATTCTTTCCTGTGAGGGTGGTGAGCCCCTGGCGCAGGTTGCCCTGAGAAGCTGTGGCTGTCCCATCCCTGGAGGTGTTGAAGGCCAGGTTGGACAGGGCTTGGAGCAACCTGGGCTGGTGGGAGGTATCCCTGCCCAGGGCAGGGGGGTTGGAACTGCATGATCTTTAAGGTCCCTTCCAACCTAAACCATCCTATGATTCTGTGATCTGCCCCTTATTATAGTGATTTGTAAAGGTGACCGATGTCCACGTACCAGTGATCACAGACTGCCGAGGGTGTATCCTGCAGGTCCCTCTGATTCTCCGGCTCTTTGTTCTTCTGTGGGTGGAGGTGGCTGCCCCACGGCATGGGTGGCTGAGCAGGAGGCAAGCTTGTTCCTGCACTGCCCTTGCACATTGCCACTTAAATGCATTAAAACTCATATCATGGCAGGTTTTCTGTTGCAGAGAGCAAAACCAGCATGGCCAGTAAGTGCTCTGGCAGCAGGGTCCAGAGCAGCCCTGGTTCTCTCTCCTTGCCCTGCCAGGTGATGCCTGCAGGCCGGCTGTACTGATGGACACCCCTTCTCCTCCATCTCTTCCCAGGCTTGTGCACAAAGGGCTGCAGCAGCTTCCTTCAGGCTCAGAGCCGTCTCCGGCACTCTCTGGGAGAAGCCAAAGCCTCGGTGTTGACTTCTCCCTGGTTTTCTGAGGGTTGGCGTGCAAAACTCCTGCCCGGGCTGTCATGCAGCAAAGTGGCTGCCAGCTTCGTGTTGGCATTTCAGGGCCCCCAATCCCCAGGAGAGCATCTGAGCAAGTTGTTTTTGCTATAATTTTTGCTTTTAGTCAACAGACCTCCTCCCTTCCCCTTCAAACCCTTCCTCTGCTCTCTGTTTCCTCCACCGAAATCCTGTTTTCCTTCTTCCCACCAGGATTCCCTCCCTCCCAAGGAAGTCCAAACTGCATATTTTAATGCTGGAGATAGATACAAAATATGACGATGGGTCTGGGCAACTCCGTTTCAAAACGCCTGCAGTGCCTGTGAAGGTTTCTCCAAATAGCTACAGCCTGCAAATATTGGCCCGGCATCTCGGAGAAGGTTTTTCTCAGGAGGTGACTGCGTGCTGGGGTTCAGAACATCATTAAGTAGGGGCTGGGTGGTTCCCCTCCCATGGATGGGGTTTCCAAGCCCTTATTCCCATCTCCACACACCCGGGGTTTATCCCAGGTTAAGAGGGAAGAGTTTGGAGGAGTCCCAGCTCCCGGTACTGCTGGTGTAAGTCATCCTCACCAGGCGGCATCCCTAATTTTGCTCTCATTTACGAGGGTGCAGCTGCGATCGGTGCTGCTGGGAGCGCCACCCCTGCATGGTAATGGAGGAGTAGTCAGGGTTTTTAATCACTTATTCCAAGCGTAATTCCCAGGCTGTTCTGAGTCACATCAACAAGGCGTCTAGCAAAAAAAAAAAGGAGATGCACAGCAGCCTGGCTGGTAGGGAAAAGAAATGCAAGGGGAAAAACGGGAGCCGAAGGGCGATGTGCAGCAATGACAGTAAGTACAGCTCTTAAAAACTGTCTCGGAGTTGTGGCGCGGGTCTGTGGTGTAATGTAAAACACGCGCCAGCAAGAAAATCCAGCTGGCGGTCAGAGGAGATGCTGTGCCTCGGGAGGATGCCTTGAAGGCTGTGGTTTAGGAGGCACTGTCTGCAGAGACGCGTTGCTGTTAGGGAGCGCAGATATATGACCATCAGAGAAGAAAGAAGAGGGATGCAATTATGCTCTCTCCCTCACGAGCTGATCAGCACACGGACGTAGAAAGGCTCGTGAAGGTATCGTAACCTTTAAGCTGCGGTTGCGTAAAGTTTTAGCTGCGCAAGTGGGAAATAAGACGATGAAACCAGGAGGAGAAAAAGGGTACAGACCGGGCAGGGAGACCCCAGTGACTTCGCAGTGAGCTGTTAAAGTCAGGGTTTTCCTTGCTTCTGGCTGGGATTGTGCGGTGGGGTGGGTAAAGGGGATTAGATTTAAATCACTTAGTTGGTGCAAGAGAAGCTCCAAGTTCAAAGCACTTCCCCGTGATTAAGATCTGGCACAGTGGATGACGCGTTCATCTAAAAACTGATCCACAGGGAGTAATCACCAGGTGAGCTACTGCCCACTGATTTCCCCTGTGGATGCTTTGGGTCTAAAGAGAAAATGAAATAGCTTCCAGGATAAGCTGGGACTTCAGATTGGAGCAGACCACATCAAGTGCATCCTACTCCAGGACTGTCCCCTGGATGGGCTAACGTGGAATATTCAGTACACCCCTAAATGATGGTTTGGTGCCTTCCTCAGCTCACCCCTTTGTAAGACACCACATCCAACCCTGAGACCATTCCCAGAGAGATGCAGAACCATTGTTTAAGTTGTGTGTAGCGATGGAGTCAGTCCCCAGATCTTCACTCTCCCTTCTCTGTGTTCACTTGCTTGTCTTCCTTATGGCAAATGTCAACTGTTAGACCTTGCTTAGACCAAGTTGTGCACCTTCAACCAGACCACCCATCTGAGAAAGGTCTTTTCACCGGCTCACTGCCCTGCAGAACTCAACCATGCTGGCTGCCCCTGGGTCAGGGACCTGTTTGTTCTGGCCCAGGAGGGGTTTCTGAAAGAGCCTTCCATCTGTAAGCCAGGTAGGGTGGACCTTCAGTGGTCACAAGTGATCTGTGCACCAGACCCTGGCCTGGAGACTCGGTTGTCTGGGATGAGCTCAGACATCAGAGAAGTCTGGTAAAGTCCTCATTAAACCGTACCTTCAGGGGGCGTTACCTCGTTGATCCCACATGAAATTTGGAGCGATAGGAGTGAAAATGGGAAAGAAAACTCATGCAGAGGAGGACTTGTGCTTAAAATATGAACATTCCTTTGAAAGACGTCATGAAGTTTGCCGTGCGCCTTGGCTCTCACATGAGCTTAGAGTCCTCCTGGCTTCCTGGTGTTTTGGCCCCTGCATCTGCTCCTCCAAGATGGACACGTGATGTTTGGTCTGGTGATGCTCTTCCTCCTTGCTGAGGGTGACCTGCCATCCTCATCCTGTGGCAGAGATTGTGTTTCTCATGTTCAGTGACAAGAACATCTGGTAGTTGTCAGGGCTGTCATTGAGCCATTATGAGACCCCTGCCAGGATGCTCTCTGTGCAGGAGATCTTGTGTGGGGAAGAGAGGAGGACTGTAGATGGAGCAACATATCCATACGACCACTGTCCTCTAGGTGTTGACTAGGAGATCATTGTCGTGAAGTGCTCAGGAAAAGCTGCATCGTTTCATCCAGCAAGTACAAGTGGCAAACGCGGATATTGCCACCTCCAGAAGGCCCCCAGAAATGGTCTCAAGTCTGCAAACATCTGCCTGGACTTTCAAGTCCTGGACCTAATGTTCAGCTGGTGAGACCTGAGCTTAGGCAGGGGTGTGTCCTCCGTGAAATGAGCCTTATCAAGGTGCTGAAGCATTTGTTTGTTGGTTATGAATAGCAGTAATCGGTTTTAATGAAGAAATTGCCAAGAAATTCTGAAAGTAAATTCATTCATGAGGTTGTAATGAGTTTAGAAAAGAAGACAGCCAATCAAAACCGAACGTAGTGAAATGAGGCATAAATACACCTCTTCTGCTCCTTGGGATTGTTCCTGGTGGTAGGAACCCTCCCACGTGCTGCCCACAGAGCCAGGTTTCATCGGTCCCCACGTGGTGAACTTGTGGTGATAACTGGAGCCTCCTGATGCCCCACAGCAGGTCCCCCTGTCCTTCTGAGCTGTGGTCAAGGCAGCTGCAGCAGTGACAGGCTCAACAGTGATGGGTTGCCCAGAGAAACATCTACCCAGGACTGTCGGTGCCCAGATCCTCCCCAAGAGGGAGAAGCAGTCTCCTGGGAGAAGGATGAGGTTTCTGGGAAGGAAACTTACCATCTCCCTGAAGCTGGCAGGCTGGGGGAGATTGGGTTAACACCTCGTTATTGCTGGCCCACTCGGGAGACAATGCTGTTTTACTTTATTTTATTTTATTTTGATATTAAAGACATCCTTTAAAGAAGTGTCAGCTCATAGGGTTGTCACTTTTATGATTAAAAAAAATGTAGCTGCTTGCCTGGGGTATATTATAGAACAGCAATGAAGAGACTGTTTTAGATTAATAAGCGAGGGCTTAATTAATTTTCATTATTTGCATAATGGTGTCCTCTAATTAATAGGTAATTGGCAGCCTCTGAATTAATGGGGGAGTGGGGTCTCCAGTGATGCCATCAGAGAAGGGTTTTATTGTTGGGAAGTGCAGCTTTGCTTAATCTTTCTAGTAAATTTAGTAACCAGGAGAGCCAAAGAGTGTGCGTGACAGCGTGTGCTGTGCCTGGGGTGGCAGGGTCTCTCAGGGACAACATGCATCTTCCCTAAATGCATCAGACCTCAAATGCAACCACGGTCTTGGTCAAGCCCATTGCTGGTCTACTGCAGGCAGAGGCCAGCCAAGAAGCTGTCCTTTTGTTTTAATCTGTCTTAAGTAGCTTGCACAGTAGTTGCTTGTATTGTAACCGTGTTTTTCCCCCTCTTTTTGTCGTCATTAAAAGCCTAATCACACTGTCATTTTGCGTGTCCCTTCTTCAACTGGCAGATATCTTGGCCTAATCACACTGTCATTTTGCGTGTCACTTCAACTGGCAGATATCTTACTGCTGGTCTAGATACAAATGGTGCTTGTCTCGGATGTATGCTGGAGGGGGATCTCTCTCCATCTCTGTTTTTCTCTCCTTTTTTTACGCTTCGGTCACACCAGTGTTTGTGATAACAAATGATGTGCCCAGAGAAGTTGCGGAAGCGCTGTCTCTGGAGGTGTTTAAGGCCAGGTTGGGTGGGGCTTGGAGCAACCTGGTCTAGTGGAAGGTGTCCCTGCCCATGGCAGGGGGGGTGGAACTGGATGATCTTCAAGGTTCCTTCCAACCTAAACCATTCTATGATTCTATAACAGTGGAATGGGACTTGAGCTACAGAGCTTGGCTTGAAGCAGAGAGAAACCAGTGTTAAATTTTGAGGTGGGAAGGAGACAGAAGATGGGAGTCCAACCTCTTTGCTGGAGATACGTCCTGGCAGTAGCTAGGACTCCAGCCTTAGCGAGCTAGGTGCTGTGCAAGGAGCAAAACGCAGTCAGTGTCCTGAAGAGCTCAACTTGTGAGATGAGACAGACAAATGGATGCAGACAAATGGATGCTAACGGTTGGACTTGATGATCTTAAAGGTCTTTTCCAGCCATAACGATTTTATGATAGAAGAAAGGTGGGGCACCAATGGGACATTGATCCGGGGTGACTATTTCTTGGTTTTCCTCTTCACCAAACTGCCCTAGGGCTGTCCCATCTTAATTTTAGTGACTATTTTGCCCCTTGTCAGCCCAATGATTAAAGCTCTCTTCCCTACATCCCAATGAGCGCTTGGTATTTCCCGCAGTGATAATCCTGCTGCCTTCAGATAGATGACATGGATGCCTGCGTTGGGGTTCACACCCACTCATACCTGCAGTGAGCTGGGACCTTAGAGCTTATTTATTTTTATTTCGGTTAATCCACTCCTCCTTCTCAAAGGAAACCTACAGATATCTGCCCTGGGAGGTTTTCCACTCATTTTCCACTGAACCCTTGTGAGATATCACAGGCTTTGAGTGATGGTTATAGGCTCTGACAAAGGAGAAGCATCGTTCTGACAGACAGCGGGTATTTTGGAAATAAATGACAGGAAAAAAAAAAGAGGTTGTGGAAGTAAAAAATGTTCATTTTCATCACATGTGCAGTTCCGAACAATCTGTCCTCACCAATGGAGGAAGCACAATTTGAGTAAAGTTGCTCGAATGAGGTAATAGAATTATACTCCCATGCAAGGTCCCGTTATTCACAAAGCACATTTGTTTGGATGCAAATCGCTGAAGACCTTTCACTGATACAGTGGGGAAAAGAGAGTTTTCATGAGCCTCCCACAATTTAACCGCTGAGCGGATTAATACTAATGTAACAGCCAAATACCCTATTAGAGCCCATTTGTACTCTATTATACTCTGGGGGATGCCGCTCTTTGGATGTAATCTTGAACAGAGCTCATCAGAAACTGCCTACAAGAAAGTACATTTATATAATACCTTAAATCTCAAAATGTACATCCAGGAACCCCTTTCCCAAAGCCTGGAGCTCTTCCTTGCCCTTATTCCTTTGGGTAAGTCACTGCTCATGCGTGGGATGTTTCAGAACCTGGTATCTGTGGGAGAAAATACCGCGTGCAGTAGGGTGCAGAGGATACTCCACTCACCTGGAATGACAGGGGACTTCTACGTGAGCAAAATAGTTACCAAAATTACTAGCTGTGCCAATCAACAAGGGCAGGACTCGTTCTTGCAGAAAAGAGTCAAGGAACCTTTAATGCGTCTTACCTAGAAGAGTGCGTGTGCACCAAGTCTTGGAGATGCCACCTTAGTGCGTTGGCCCAGTACTAACACCTACTGGAACGCTCAAGAGTATTTCCTTCACTGCCTTGGTTTTCAGCTGGAGGATTCTTGTTGATCGGCCCAGATCTGACTTTATACCAAAAGGTTTTCAGTTTAAGAGTCTAGAGAAAAGGAGCGGCCTCATTAGGAGTATTCCCAGGAGCTGTGTGTTTCCCATAAGGTTGCTTTTTA
>NW_009649195.1:37061-53959 GCF_000708025.1 Charadrius vociferus | reverse complement strand
TAACTGCATTTAATAAGGGATGTTGGCTGAGCTTCAGCAGTCAGCGGTTAAAAATCTACAGAAGGGCACGGATTAAATACAGAGATATGTGGAGAGTGGAGGAAAGGCTGAACGTGAAGAGACTTGTTCTTCTCCTGTCCCTAACCTCAAAAAGAGAAGAGGTAAAGGGGTCGAGAGAAAGGACAACGGGAGAGGAAAGCAAAATGCAGATCTATATTTTTTTTTTCTATTGCATTAATTCTTTTTTCTGCAGCTGTCTCATAAAAGCAGTGTTTTGTCGTCTTCTGTATTTCATACCTCCCGTGACCATGGTGGGATACCTGCTTTTATATGATGGACAATGGGAGTGCAGTTGGCGTTGAGCCGAAGCCTGAGCTGTTCTGCACCTCATGTGGATTCGAGTTCAAATAAATAGTTTGACTCACTTGAGGAGTGAATCAGAAGAAGGAACTTGAACCTCCAGCCTACAAGCACCGTGCTGTGCAAGCAAGGTGTATAAACATGTAAGTTATTCTTTAGTGTGCAGTTCAATGTAAAGCTCGGGCTGGAGGAGAGTCGGTATTTCAGACCTCCCATAGCCCTGTTCAGGGTCTCGATGAAGGCTACAAGGATATTTTTGGGTTAGACTCTTTAGAAATCCAGGAGGGTGGAAGTTTGTTGTCTGTTCTAGGCAGTTTAGTTGTCCGTCCTGTTCTCAGCTTTGTCTTTGGTGAGAAGTGCTTTCAGCCTGGGCTAATTACAGCGTTAAAAAGTAAAAACAGGAAAAGCAACCCTCCTGAGCTATCACAGCAAAATGGGGATAACGTGTTGCTAATGACGGGGGACCCCATATTCAGATTTCTTGCTGTTGGAAATAGTTGGTAGCTTGCTGGTCGTGCTTGGGGACAGGTTCTCCTGGCCTTGACTGATTCAAAAGCACTTTGGTCCATCAGTCACCCAGGGAGGTCACACCAGAACAGCGATGGATTACAGCCTAATGGCGCAAATTCTCCTTTACAGATTCACAGAATGGTCAGGGTTGGAAGGGCCCTCTGGAGCTCCCCCAGTGCCACCCCCCTGCCAGAACAGGGACACCTCCAGCAGTGTCACAGGACGGCGTCCAGGCAGGTTTGGAATGGCTCCAGAGGGGGAGACTCCCCCACCTCTCTGGGCAGCCTGTGCCAGTGCTCTGCCACCCTCAAAGGAAAGAAGTCCCTCCTCATGTTTAGCCACTGTCTGTCCAAGCTGGCTCGAAACCAGTGAGTGTGGTATCTTTTAGAATGATGGCTGCAGGCAGCTCCGCCATGTCAGACAGCCCAAGTACCTGGTGAGCATTGCAGCTGGCCTGGGGGTTCTGCTGAGTCCCACCACCAGCCTAGTGGACAGCAAGGATGGGTTGTGACCACTCTCGTGTCCCCTAAACCCTTCACCGAGGCCTTTGGTTGATGGATGTGCCTATCCGCATGAGTATTACTCATCTGAAGAGGGGTTGTGAGACAATAACCTTGGTTGTCATTGCCAGCTGGTTTTGTCGTGCCTCCAAAGCCTTGCAAATCACTCACGGCTTGACATGGTCGTCTGTGTATGTGAGGAGAAATCTACTGAGAAATTGTTTTTATTATATGTTAGTGCTAGCAAATAAATAATGTTCCCTCTGTCTTGTGCATGGGGAGATGGTTTTCTTCCGTGCTTTCAAATGGGGTGATTAATAACAACCATTAATCCCCATGAATGACAGCAGTATATTAGGAGCGAAGCACATGTTAAAATAATTTGAGAGGCTGTTGTCGGGTCATAGGCTAAGCCATTCTCTTCATATATAATATTTTCATAAGGTGCAAATATTTCTAGACTTGAGATATTGGCTGGAGATCAAGTTTGGGGAATGTACAGAGGAGGATCACGTACAAGGGCATCGCAGGGTCTCAGCATCACAGTCTGGATCAAAACTGAACTAAACTTCCAGTGTAAATTAATTCGAAAGTTGAATTTGGGAAAGCCTGGACTATTCATAAGCTAAAGTTGAATTTGGCAACTGGATACATTCGAAATCCCCAGGGGGGGTTAATTTATTTTTAATGTCCAGGCATTTAATTTGAAATGTCGAAATGAAATGTGTCATTTTGGAAATGCCAAAACATTTCTTTTTTGACATCTTCTCAATGGAGCTTTTCAACTTTTTGTTTGGAAATGACAGTTTACAGTTAGAAGGAGGAAAGGTTAAACAAGACTTGGACGTGAACGAAGACATTTTGTTTCGATTCAAACAAAACGTGGAGGGGTGGCAAACTTTTTTTTTTTTTTCATGTTGCCGAACCTTTCCCTTCCCCTCAAATCTGTTTCTCATTGACCCAAGCCATTTCCATCCTACTTTTAGCACAAATAGGAAATGTCACCGGATTAAAAAAAAATAAATCATTATTTGTCCCCTTCCAGCTCCCGGAGGGCCCTGGTTTGGAAACGGTGAAAACCCCTGATTGAAAACCCACGCAGGAATATATGGAACAGGCCCTTAACATCTGAGGATCCTAAATACAGGATTTCACGGTGGGGCTGTAAGGATGCCCACGGTGCCCAATGCAGCATCCTAGCCGACGCTGGCCATCCTGGGCTTCATGCTAAAGCAGGCAAGGCCCTGAATAGCCCGGTGGCAAAAGCTATTGCAGGATCACTGTGGGGCTGGATGAGGAGATGAGGCGCGCTGGGGAGGTGGCACCACAGCTCGTGGAGCTTCGTCCTAGCTGAGCCCACCAAGCCCAGAGAGGTTGTGGATGCCCCATCCCTGGAAATATTCCCGGTCAGGTTGGACGGGGCTCTGAGCAACCTGATCTAGTTGAAGATATCCCTGGTCACGGCAGGGGGGTTGGACTAGATGGCCTTTGACGGTCCTTTCCAACCCAAACCATTCTATGATTCTGTGATTCTAAGCCACTGTGCTGCCCATCCTCTCTTACCACCATCTTCTTACCTGCCTAAAAGCAAGCTCCAAGATTTTTTTCAGGTTGATGGTCCTTTTCACGGAGACTAAGCTCAGCAGGTGGCTTGGTGATGCAAGACATGTTTTCCTTCGGCAGGGCTCATTACATGCTGGTAACCTGCTTGTTACCACGTCTGGTGGTGGAGCGAGGTCCTGCTTGCACTGGGGACTGCAGCAAGCCATCGATCTTGACGTACCCTCTTTGCAGGCAATAACATGTGCTCTTTCCTTAGTGTTTTGGGCAGGAGATGGATCGTGCTGCCTGACAGAGCCCAAGGAAGAGCATCATCAAAATGAGGGATGCAAGATGATGAGGGACTGGGACATCTTTCTTATGAGGAAAGGCTGAGGGACTTGGGGCTTTTTAGTCTGGAAAAGAGAAGGCTGAGGGGGGATCTTCTCAATGCTTCTAAATCCTTAAAGGGAGGATGCCAGGGGGATGGGAACAGTCTTTTTTCAGTGGTGCCCAGTGACAGGACAAGAGGGAACGGGCACAAACTTGACCATAGGGAGTTCCATCTCAACATGCGGAGGGACTTCTTTCTTTTGAGGGTGGCAGAGCAGTGGCACAGGCTGCCCAGAGAGGTGGGGAAGTCTCCCACTCTGGAGCCATTCCAAACCCGCCTGAACGCCGTCCTGTGCCACTGCTGGAGGTGCCCCTACTCTGGCAGGGGGTGGGACTGGGGGAGCTCCAGAGGGTCCTTCCAACCCTCACCAGTCTGTGAATCTGTAATTGGTCTCTGAAGATCAGCTCCCTGGCTCATTCCCATCTTTGGGTCCTCTCTACTGTAGTCATTCCACTCTGTTAGAGGAGTCAGTAAGAAAATAACAAGTTTTGCATCTGAGTGAGCTCTTACTAATTTTATTCTGCGTTCTGGAGGAAACCATGCTGCCCCCCCTCCCCCCCTTGATATTCAATAGGAAGGAAACAGATGAGTTAAAAAAATTAAAATAAATCTAATAGGGTTGTCCAGAAATGACTCTGAAAATGCTGCTGAATTTCCAAAGCAGAGCATGAAGTCCTTTGCACTCTTTTTTTTCCCTCCTTTTTAAACCATCCTTTTGTAATCTGGAGTGGGGGGAATCAATTCCCTGTTGTGTTACCGGGTGCTCTGGCGAGGCCGAGAGCAGGCTGTGCGTGCTGAAATATTGTAGGGCTTTTTGGAAGGGCAGCATCCCCAGACGGAGGAATTGGAGGGCAGGGGTGGACACATTGACTTCTTTTACCCTAATCAACAGACGAAGCTTCGAAAATGCATCCCAAAAACAAGTTCGGAGGAGGATGGGATGCGAGGAGGGGTGAGCGATCCCACTGGAGTCGCTGGAGAATCCCAATGCCCACTGGCGACTTGGAGCTGTCAACGCCACAACGTGTGAGATGGAAGTTGCAGACCTCCGGAGGGACATTTTGCACAGCGTGGGTCTAGTAGCTGTCATCCAAAGCTGAGGTTCGGGAATAACCATGTGCAGCGTGATGGCAGCATCCCCATGGCTTTTGTTTCTTTAATTGCTAACAGGAAGGCATTGCTGTTTGCTGGAGGAGAGGAGGGGGGATGCTTGAGTTTATATTTTCTCTTCTCCCGCTACTTTTACCCGATGTGCTTCCATCTCTACTGCTGAGCTCTGGAGGATTTTGGGGGCTTTCAAAATAGACTTAACTAGCACCAAAGCAAGATTTTATTTTTGTTTTAATTTTTTTTTTTTTTTTAAAGCTTGTTTAACGGTGAGATGGCAATAAGGAAATATCACCAAACATTTGCTTGGTTCTGCCTACGTGTTGGTGTAGCAGGGCTTTCAGATGGTTGCCCATATGTGGGGAAACACGTTTTCTGTTACTCATACTGGAAACAACCATGTCTGGAAAAGGCGACTTGTAGCTCTCTTTGCTGCAGGGCGCAAGACGAAATTCCTTGTAGGCGGTGAAGAGACTTTCAGTGGCAACAGCAAGCTTTTGATGGGTTCTAGAAGTGATCTGGGAAGCCGATGGTGTAAAACTATTCGTGCTCTACATGGTTGTTCTTCTTTTGCTTTATCTGGTATGGTCCTAATCCTGCAAACATGCTGATTTGTCGCCCTGAGGCTGTTTTGTGCAATTACCTGCTGGACCACAGTTTGCAAGCAGTTGCTAGTGGAGATGTCTCCCCTTTGCATGGTGGGGACAGATAGAATAATAAAGTAGTTTGGGTTGGAAGGGACCTTTAAAGGCCATCTAGTCCAACCCCCCTGCCATGAGCAGGGACATCTTCCCACTAGACCAGGTTGCTCCAAACCCCTTCCAGCCTGGCCTTGAACACCTCCAGGGATGGGGCAGCCACAGCTTCTCTGAGCAACCTGTGCCAGTGTCTCACCACCCTCAGCATAAACAATTCCATCCTTCCTTCTATTTAGTTGAAATCTCCCCTTTTCCATTTTAAAGCCATTCCCCCTTGTCCTATGGCCTCACTCCCTGTGGATCAAGAGTCCCTCCCCAGCTTTCCTGGAGCCTCTTTAGTGACTGGAAGGGGCTCTAAGGTCTCCCCGGAGCTTTCTCTTCTCCAGGCTGAACAACCCCAACTCTCCCAGCCTGTCCTCCCAGCAGAGGTTCTCCAGCCCTCCCAGCATCTCCGTGCCCTCCTCTGGCCCCGCTCCAACAGCTCCGTGTCCTTCTGCTGTTGGGACGCCCCGAGCTGGAGGCAGCACTGCAGGGGGGTCTCCCCAGAGCGCAGCAGAGGGGCAGAATCCCCTCCTTCACCCTGCTGGCAATATTTTCCCTTGATATCATCTGGGGAGGAGCATCCCCCCCCACACCCATGCGTGAGCAGGTGTGAAGCACTTCATGGATGTTAGGATGTCCCATCCATCAGCTTGGGCACCGAGTCGGTGTCTTCAGGGTGGTCAGAGCTTTCCCTTGCAACCTGTGTCTTCGTCATCCTTGTCCAAACATAGCTGTATGCCTGCCGAAGGAGCTCTAGCTTGTCTGGCTGAAAAAAAACCCCACCCTTGAGTCTATTTAGGGTACCTGTGATTTTTTTTTTTCTTTATATAGTGCAAACGGGGAGTGCCTGCGTGGCAGTACATAGCAGAGAGGGCTTCACGTGGGCACAGCAGGATCTCAGAGGTCTGGGGAGAAGGGTGTTTTCTGATACTGGAAATTTGCCAGCTGTATCCTGGGCTGCATCAGGAGAAGTGTGGCCAGCAGGTCAAAGGAGGTGATTATGCCCAACTACTCCACCCTCATGACACCCCACCTGGAGTACTGCATCCAGCTCTGGAGTCCCCAACATAAGAAGGACATGGACCTGCTGGAGAGTGTCCAGAGGAGAGCCACAAGGATGATCCGAGGGCTGGAGCACCTCTCTTATGAGGAGAGGCTGAGAGAGTTGGGGCTGTTCAGCCTGGAGAAGAGAAGGCTCCGGGGAGATCTTATTGCGGCCTTCCAGTATCTAAAGGCACTATAGGAGAGCTGGGGAAGGACTTTTTCCAAGGGCATGTAGTGATAGGACGAGGGGGAATGGCTTCAAACTGGAAGAGGGCAGGTTTAGATTAAACATTAGGAAGAAGTTTTTCACTTTAAGGGTGGTGAGGCACTGGAACAGGTTGCCCCGAGAAGCTGTGGCTGCCCCATCCCTGGAGGTGTTCAAGGCCAGGTTGGACGGGGCTTGGAGCAACCTGGTCTAGTGGGAGGTGTCCCTGCCCATGGCAGGGGGGTTGGAACTGGATGGTCTTCGAGGTCCCTTCCAACCTAAACCATTCTATGAAATGGCTGCACTCAAAGGAGGTGATTTGAATTTCTCTGGTCCCTTATATCTGTATATATCTCTCTATATCATCGGGGGTAGAGCCAGTGGTGAGGCTTTAGCGCACCCCCCTGCCTTGTTTGTGGCATTCTTCTGTTATCTTTTGAGATGAAAGGTGCCCCAGAAATGTAAACCACCGACGAGCCGTGCTCCTTTTAATGTTAAATAGTAATAATAAATACTATCCTGCTGTTCCCCTCATCCCTCGAGGTCACAAAGCACTCCATAAATTGCACTCCCGCCTTTCGCATTCCAGCCGTTGCGCGTACCGAGATACAGCTGTGCGTGGGAATAGGAGAAACACTATCTTCAGGGCCGCTGCTTATGTTACCCACAGGTTAATGCGAGCGGTTCGTATTTCCCTTGGCTCCCCCTTATCCCAGTCTCTGATCCGCGTTGATTCAGAGGCTGAGTTCAGCCTTGCAGCAGTTTATGCCTTTATTTCTGTTGAGTCCTTAGTACCAGATGGCGCAGTGGCCATCTCGCATCCCTCTGGCCGGGGAAAAATTGTTGACCTGATCTTTGCTCACCAGCCAGGAGATTGAGGCTTGATGAAATACTGGGTGTTCACCTACCCTACAAATGGGTCAGGGTCATATTTTTCACCGCCTTGCTTTGCTGCCCTTTCCCGTAGGTCTAAAACCGGCGCCTGGCCCGATGCGGTGCTCAGATTTCCATTTGGCAGGCTGTGTTCTCCTCCCTCCTCAGCCTGGATCTTTGCTCATGGAGGAGAGGTCTCAGCCATCACTAAATCATGTTTTCTTTCTGTCAGCCGCACCTCCTTCCCATCCAGCATCCACTCAGAAGATGAGTGTTTTGGAAGGAGGGACGAGTGTGCCTGAGCTCTGGTATTTCTCCGTGGGGACCTCCTGGCTCCTCAGCACATCCTCTAGCTTCCTGATTGCCCTTCCTTCCTCATCCTCACGCTTTTGGCCAAGGAGAGAACACAAGCCCATAGGTCGTATGCTGTCCTGGTCCACACACAGCAGCCTCATTTTCTCAAGAGAAATTTATTTTGTGATTTCATTAGACACTCAAGACCCTTTCCTAGCTCTGAACCATCCATGTTTAAGAATCATAGGATGGTTTGGGCTGGAAGGGACTTTCAAAGGTCCTCTAGTCTAACCCCCCCTGCCATGGGCAGGGACATCTTCAACTAGATCAGGTTGCTCAGAGCCCTGTCCAACCTGACCTGGAATGTTTCCAGGGATGGGGCATCTCCCACCTCTCTGGGGTTTTGGGTTTTTTTATTCCTCTGAAAGCGAAGGGCTAAAGATGTAGTTGAGGTTCAGCTGCAAATAGTCCTCTGCACTCTTGTTTTCTGGGGCTCAGCCAGGAGCAGTATCCAAATTACCCAAATTCAGACCAGGCTCAGTGGGCTGCCAACAGCCTGAGGGACCACAATCTCCATTGCCAAGGTCCAGTCCAGCAGCGTGTGTTATTTTGAAGCAGGCGAGTGGAAAAGCCCACCGAGATAAACGCGCAGGTAATCACACGGGTCCAAACTGTGCAACCACCTTATGTCATCAAAGCAATTTGAAAATCAATTTGATGTCTGGCGGGGAGGCAGACACACCGCGTCCCTTCAACGTTCATTAGCATTCAGGTGGCAGCACTCTGCCGAAGCTGCTTTTTCTGGGAAAGCCATTAAAAAAAAAAAAAAATTACAGGAGAGGGGGAAAAAAAAATTAAAATTAAGCATTAACCATAATTTCCTCTCGTTAAAGGTAACAACAGCCCCCGCGCCAGTCTCGAACGGGGCTGGTTGATGAGTTTCCGAGACGGGGAAGCAGAGTGCACACCACAGAAGTGAAGTGATGATCAAATAAGAAAGCAAATGAGGCTCCCCCCTCGTTTTTAACAAAGGCAGGAACGGGACTGGTGGCAGAGTGGTTTAGCTGAGCAGTTAGAAAATTGGAGGTCAAAGCCTGACATGGCTATTGATGAATCGGAGGGTGATGGAAGAAGAGTAGCAGACATTACGAGTGGGCTGCAGGGACTGAAACATGAAGGAAGATTAAAAGAAGTTAAGTACCTGGAGGTGGTGTGGCTGCGCGGCAGCGAGGCGAACTGTAATTACAGTCGCCGCATGCTGCCGACTGGAGAGAGACGAAGGGAGAGAGGATGAGAGTGGGGTAAAAGAGGTGTAAGGCAGAGGAAGGCAGTGAAATTCAGGCTGTTTTCTCTAGACGCTCAGTTTGGTCAGATTGTGTGGTGCATCACCTGCTGGCCATCTCTTTTTGGCCACTTTGTCTTGATTTATTCTGGTTTGTACCCCAATGTCTCCAATATAGTGGCAGGTCGTTAGTGAAGGGCTTGATTCTGCTCTGCCAATGGAGGATGACCCTGTCTAAGGCAACCTCCAGTGCCTTCTACTGTAAAGCATCCTCATGAGCATCGGGTTTAATGCTTGAAGGAATAAATCCTTTGAAGATCTGGCCTGCCCTTGGTAGGTCATGCCGTGTGGGGCTTACCGGGCAGGGTGTTGGGATGGAGCTGGCTGAGAGCTGATAGCAGCTCTCATGAAACGTTTTCTCTTGGGAATGGTCAGGTGTCAGGCTCACATTGCAGCTTTTCTCGCAGTGGTATCACTTAACTGGCTCTTGCTTGATGAGATTGCTCGTTTTCATGAAGAGTTTATGAGCTCCATAACTTCCTATCATCATGCCTTCCTTTGAAACCAGAGTGGAGATGATGCCCTGGGCAGATGACGTACTGAAAGATGTAGATGCAGAGATTTGCACGTATTTTATTAAGCTTGCTTCTTTACAATGCGAAGCTCCAAATGAATCCCTAACCACTGCAACTGCAAGATAGTCTCTGAAGAGCTCAGCAGCACTTTCCTGAGTCTGCAGGTAGCCCGAGATGGTAAACCCTTTCTTTTACCCTCTTGTCTCTTACCGAATGCTTCGGGGAGCTCAGCTCGGTGGCTTTGCCTTGGCTAGACTTTTTCCTGATGGTTATTTCAGCGGCTGGAGCAGCTAAGGAATGGATTAAATCTGTTAGCGTCATGCTTTTCCATGTTTGAGCTGATTGCATTGTCAATTGTTTGATTGAATCCATGATGGCACGTACCACTTTTTAGCCTTGGCTTTCAAGGAAACAAATCAGAGACCTGGCTCTTTCTCTGCCCACGTATCTCCCTCCAGTAATTCTTGAATGATGTGGTGGCTGAAGTTCAGGTTTGATGGAGGGCTTGGAAGAATTTGAAACTCCTAAGTTTCTTGAGAATAAATGCCTCACTAGAGACCCTTCTAATGACTTGAGTGAGGAATCATGAAATTATAGAATCATAGGATGGTTTAGGTTGGAAGGGACCTTGAAGACCATCCAGTTCCAACCCCCTGCCATGGGCAGGGACACCTCCCACCAGACCAGGTTGCTCCAAGCCCCATCCAACCTGGCCTTGAACACCTCCAGGGATGGGGCAGCCACAGCTTCTCTGGGCAACCTGCGCCAGGGTCTCACCACCCTCAGAGTGAAAAATTTCTTCCTGAGATCTCATCTAAATCTCCCTTCTTCCAGTTTGAAGCCATTCCCCCTCATCCTATCACTACATGCCCTTGTAAAAAGTCCCTCCCCATCTCTCCTGTAGCCCCTTTAGGTGCTGGAAGGCTGCAATAAGATCTCCCTGGAGCCTTCTCTTCTCCAGGAAACTGGTATTAGACACCAGTGAATGTGGTGATGGTAGAGCCGTGTGACATGGTCGCCACCCGACTGCAGAGACTTTCTGGGTGGATGCTTTTAACAAATTAGTCCTAGGGGTGCCTGCAGTCTCACTGTACAGCCAGACACTCCTAGGATAAATCCTGGACCTCATTCCAAGCTGTCTGGCATCTCATGGAGTCATTCAGCTTCTGCAGAGCAGGGACAAAAAGCAGCCAGACTGATGTTTGACTGCAAGGCACTGAGGGATTGAACCTTTTGCGTGTGTCTGAGCCGGGCAGACATGAGTCTTGAATCAGATAAAAAAAAACGCCCGACAACTTGTTAGTTCATTAGACATGACTAAGGGCTGCTTCCCTTCATGGAAAAGTTGAGCAAAGCTGAATTGTTCCTGCGTAAAAAGCACATGGAGGAGCTATGGAGGCAACCAGAAGTGATGTGTAGAAGGTGGCGTTTGGGTGCTTGTAGGGTTGAAGGGAGCAGGTACGCCAGCGTCACTTTGCACAAGAAGGAGGAGTATAAAAATAAAACTCACAAGCTTTTATTTTGAGAGCTGCCGGTGCCCGGGCAGCCGCAGCGGGATGGTGGCCCGGAATGCTTCGAGTTAAACTGTGCTCCAGCATTTTTATTTTTGGTTTTTTTTACATGTTTACTTTGTATGGGGGGCGGGATTTTGTGCCAAATGAGTTCCCGTTCGCTTGTGGCAATCTCACTGGGTGCCACTCGGGGTTCGGCTGTCCCCCACCGCTGGCGCAGAGCCCATCTATGAGTGATGATGAGCTGGAAGGGGCAGCCCTATGCCTGCGTGCTTTGAAACCCGTTTCAGCCCGCTGCTGCTGGAGGTGTGGACCAAGGCAAGAGGTCTCCAGTGATGCGGAGCGCGCCAGCATTGGTGATCTCCTCCCTGGAATGATTTCCTGCTGCCTTCTCCGGCCACATCCAGCGCTGGAGCAGTCAGGGGCGGCCGCCTTTTCCTGCTCCCCAAGGGTGGGAGGAGAGGGTGGGCAGCCCAAAAGTCTCGCAGTGAAGCCTCGGCAAGGGTGTCACGTCCTTTCTGCATCCTCCCCCTCCTAACCACTCCATCCCATTGCGTTGCGTGGTAACATGGGGTTTTGCCTCTTCGCTTTCCTCTCCTTTAACCCCTGGTCATCATGAGCAGCCTCACCTCTGTGCTGGTGGAGCAGATCAGCAAGCTGATCTTTTGTCTTTTTTTGTCTACCCAAGGAAGGTGGGAAAGAGGCAAAGAAAGGAGAAGAGGGGTGGGAAAGGCATCACAATGGTTGGGGGGACTGCTCAGGTCTCTACCGCTGCCCTGAGGGGAGAGGGGGACACCAGGGCCAGTGGTGGGAAACCCCATCCAGCATCGCTGCAGCACCTTCCATGGCACTGGCCAGGAGTTAAGTAGAGTTTAGTAAGTGTTACATTGACACAGAAAAACATACTTGATGCAGAAGGAAACCGGCCGTAAGGCGGAATAAAATTTTATGCGTCATCTCTTTTTCTTTTTCCCTCTTTCACGCCTCAGTAGCGCATGTCAGTGTCGTCAGGGTGGGTCTGATCTCGGTGCTCGGGTCATTTTCTGCCTCTTCTTGCTGTTTTCATGGGAGTCAAGTGATTTATGTGCATCTTTGCAGATCTGAGCCTTTAGATAATATGTAAGTGCGCACCCACGCATGCCGCCACGGCAACGTCTTGTAACCCCTCTGTAGAAAAATATTTCCTTTTCATTGTAGCAGTAAAGCTGGAATTTCTGAGAGGGTTGGTGGCGTGAAGTGCCTAACTCCCACCAAGGAAATAAGAGTTGAGCACGTTGTTCTTGCTGAGACCCTTTTTGGAAAACTCCTTGGTACGTGTGCCTGCTGACAGTAGATTGTGGGGAGAGGGGGCAGCTGGAGCTTGGGTAACTTCCCGGTGGCCACTCTTGCTGATGGCTTTGAAACATTTAGACATCATCCTGGAGCTCCTGTGCTGGGAAGTCATCTAGCCAGTGCTGTGCAAAGCAAGGCTGGCTTGTGGTGCTCAATCAGGGGGATGCTGAGGTCCGTCCCTGGCTTTCCTGAATAACTGAGTCTCCCCAGGGTGGCTGCAGGGCTCGAAGTCCATTTTGGGTAGCCTGGTGCTGAGATGACAGCTCTGGCTCCCCACCCTGCTGCCTTCAAGGGCTACATCTCCTTTGGAGGAGGTTTGCAGCATGGTGGTGATGGTGAGATCCTTTCTGGTCTTAGGCTGGGCTCCTGATCTTCAGCAATCAGGTCCTTTGTGCCCAATGTGCTCTGAGAGTGGTGGTTTGGTATCAGGATTAAGATTTAGGGGCAGCAGCAGGGTTGGAACTAGGTGATCCTTAAGGTCCTTTCCAACCTAAACCATTCCATGATTCTATGTTCTGTGCAGATACCAGGAGGAGAACTGGGAAAGTGTTTTGAAGGCAAAGGCAGAGAGAGGAGGAATAAAATAAAAAATAAGAGACAGTTTTGTCCCCCTCAACCAGCAAAGCAGCATTAATGAAATTCTGCAGAGGGCAAAAGGGGGACAAGCCAGCACAGTCAGCAAAAAAATGAATCCGGCTGGCTGTAACATAAATATCGACGGGGGCTGGAGGAAGCCGGAGACACTGCCCTGCCCTGTGCCATGCCGAGCATTGCGATTTAAGACTGCAGTGTCCTAGTTAGGAGAGCAGCCGTCTGCATGTGTACACTCATAGAATCACAGAATGGTTTGGGTTGGAAAGGGAACTTTAAAGGTCATCTAGTCCAACCCCCCTGCCGTAAGCAGGGACATCTTCAACTAGATCAGGTTGCTCAGAGCCCCGGTCCAACCTGACCTGGAATATTTCCAGGGATGGGGCATCCCCCACCTCTCTGGGTGACTCATTTCAGCAAAATCTTCCCCTGGTTTGCCCAAGGTCTTGCTCTGTCTCATGTCCCAGGATGCTGTTTATCCCTGTGTGTCTTCTTCTTCCACCCACGTGGCCCCCTCTCTCTTTTGCAAGCCGTTGCAGATGCAGTGATGCTACAGCTTTGCTGTGGCTTGGACGTGGAGAAGAACGACTGGGTGTTTTTTTTTTTTTTCATTGCAGCCATCTGGTGCGTAGGGATCACGGGTGCAAGCTGCGAAATTTAGAGCCAGATGTCCAGAGCCCCAAAGCTCAGGGATGTCTGGATGGAGGGGTTTGGGTTCTGCTTTGAATTTCTGATTGAAGGAAACCTGGAGGCTTGGGGACTCCTTTTCCAGGAAGTTGAGGCTCCCAATTAGGAATGTGCACAATGTTTGAGGATCACACAGGCTGCTTGGGGCTCTTGTTGCATTTAGACTGCTTCTGTTGAAGGAGACCTACTTCTTATCCAAGTGGGGAGAGATGCCATCCCAGCCTGGACATGGATTCCCTTGCAAATGCAGAACGGGTACAATCCCAGGGGAATGGTGCGTTGTGGCTCCAGATTTGCTTTGAGGTTTTGGGGAACATCAACGTGAAGGCTCAGAGTTAGGTTTGGGGTGAAGGTGATCTGCACCAGTATGCCCAAGGCTGTGTGTGGGCAGAAGGCAGGAGAGTGAAGACCCGTGTTGAGATGTACATAGCTGGCCTTAGGTGAGCAAGCGTGGAGGCCAGTAGGTGGTGGGAAGCTGAGGAAGAGTTGAGGCTGAGCAAGGGTGGAGGTCAAAAAGGGATGGGAGGACAAAAGCGGGTGGGAGGCCAAAGAACGATCTAGAAAACAGGGGAAAGAAGGAAATGCTCATTTTTCACTGTGGCTACCAGGGGAATCCTACAGGGACTCACATTAGTACGTGAGCTGTTCAACAGATTCATAATTGACCTGGAAACAGGTGACCAGGGAGATGACAGCATTTACCAACTTTAGTGAATTTTATTCCAGGTACTTAAAACCACAGAGAGGTGGAGAAATTTCTCAGCATCACTGGATACTTTTTTGAAATGTCAGCTCCAATCTTGGTCGCTGTCAGAAAGGCAAATTGAAAGTTAGAAGTTAGGATGAAGATTGAGAAGAAAAGGAGCGCATGAGACGTGGCTGGACTTCATAGTGCAGGGACATCTTGGCCAATGTGCACTCCAATGCAGAAGGAGGTGGGAAGAACCTGTAGGAAGAGAAGCTCAATGGATGAGGTCCCTTAGGGCTATAAAAAACTTGTCCTCGGAGGGTTCATATTAGAAAAACCGTAACTGGTGTGGAGAAGGGGAGCAGGGAACGGTTTATTCATTGTCTCTTTTCTAACCCAGAAATGAATGGCTGTGAAATGAAATTATTTGGCAGCAGGTTTAAAGCAAACAAAAGGAAATAGTTTTTCACATGGTGCGTAATAAAATTGGGGAGCTTGTTGGCACCAAGTGTTTTGGAGGCCAAAGGTATAAAAGGGTTCAGAAAGCAATTAGACGAATTTAAGGCTCAGTGAGGGCTGCTAGCTCTAGGATACAGATGCAGCCTCCAGCCTGGGAACCTCTTGTGGGTGGATGGATGGGCAGCAGCTGGTGGGTTGAGTGGGAAGGAGGCATCTCCATGCGTTCATATGTTTCTGTACATTTCTTCTGCATATCCCACGTCACCCACTGTTAAAAACAAGGTATGGGGCTAGACATCCCTTTCTGAAGGTGTTTCTTCCCATGGTGCAGACTTGAGTTGACGTGTTGTGGTCCCGTGTAGATAACCCATTTGTTACACGGCATCCTGCAGTGGGACTCAGTCCTTCAGGTGGTCCCTTGTGGTCCCCAGGTTCCTGTAGTTCTGGCAAACATCTGCTAAGGCTCTGAGTCCCATCACTTACAGCTGTTTCCAGTCTCCTGCTCAGCTTTTTAAACTCCCCATTGATCTGAGCTTGCTGCTCAGCTCCTCTTATTTCTGCTGGAGAGCACAACGCACGTGGACTAGGAGAAGGAAGGGTTGGCTGATACGTGACCATCTGAACCTGAATAAAGCTACCGCTGGACCCTGTGAGGTGGTTTGCCCATCTCTGGTGTTCAGTGCCACGCTGGTCTTTCTTCAAGCTGGAGGCCAGTAAGGCCTGTTTGACCTTAACAGGGGAAGAGGTTTCTGAGGGCATTCACCATTGTTCTAGCGCTTTCGTTTTTGTGTTATTTAAAAAAAAAATAAAATAGCAAAGAGCACTTTGCCAACGTGCATTTGCTATTCCATTCACTGGAAGCCGAATTAGCTCAATGTTGGCCGTATTTGAAGCCCCTGCCAACCTCAGAGGACCTCATTCAATATCCACTTTGTTTCAACAATTAGCAAGACGAAAGAGCATCTGGCATGTAAATTGTATGCTAGGACAAGTGCTGAATGCGAGGTCCTGTACTGGCAAGCAACAGTTCAAAACAAACAAACAAAAATATCTCTCTCAGTCAAGAGATCTGCTGTTGGGTTGTCTCCAAGTGCCTCTACATTGACACAATGCATTTTTTTTCTCATGGTGTCCCTCCAGAGCTGGCCTGTGCAGCAAGAAAAGCCACTCTGCTGTGTGCATCATTAGTTGATTACCAACTTCTAATCATGTCTGGTGTAGCTATCTAACGTGCCGTCTCTTGGCTATCATTGTGGCATGGTGCAATCTTGCGCTAAAGCTGAACCTGCTCATCATTAGAGGTGGCCCAGAGAAGTTGTGGCTGCCCCATCTCTGGCGGTGTTCAAGGCCAGGCTGGATGGGGCTTTGAGCAACCTGGTCTGGTGGGAGGTGTCCCTGCCCATGGCAGGGGGGGGGAACTAGATGATCTTTAAGGTTCCTTCTAACCCAAACCATTCTGTGATTCTATGATCCTCCACCTTGTGCAAAGGAGCTCTTGCAAACAGCTCTGGAGCGCTTTGGCGGGGAAGGGTTGGGTGAAGGTGTGGGACATCATTCCGAAGGCTGATGCTCTTAAGCCCATGATGATGCTCCTTCTTTACAACTGGGTAAATGTCAGGTCCTGTTATGGGGCCCTGCGCAGGAGAAGACAAGCTCCCAAATTGCCGATCAGCTTGAAAACGCAGGGTGGAAAGGAAAAATGGCTTTTCATTCCTATCTACTGATCTGATGTAGGAAATGATGTTGACAGGGAGGGAAGCCACAGCAGCATGTTGCCTTTCTGCAGGGGACCTCCCTGTCCCCTGGTGAGAGGTGTGGGAGGTATGGCTGTCCCTGCCTGTGGAGAGCACGAGAAGAAATATTTTCAATATTTTCTTAAAATGCATGAAAAAAAATACACCTTGGGGTCAATATAGTTCACAGAATCACAGAATCTTCAGAGCTGGAAGGGACCTCTAGAGACCATCTAGTCCAACAGGATTGCCCAGAGCACATTACTCAGGACTGCATCCAGGCGGGTCTGGAAAATTTCCAGAGAAGGAGACTCCACCCCCCCCTGGGCAGCCTGTGCCAGTGCTCTGTCACCCTAACCATAAAGAAGTTTTTCGGTGTATTTGAATGGAACTTCCTATGTTCCAACTTGTGCCCATTGCCCCTCGTCCTGTCACTGGGAACCACTGAAAAGAGTCTGGCTCCATCCTCCTTCA
>NW_009649195.1:0-36772 GCF_000708025.1 Charadrius vociferus | reverse complement strand
CCCCTAACCTATACTGGTGCCCAGCATTCTTCCTCCCCAGGTGCAGGACCCTGCACTTGCTTTTGTTGAATCTCATTAGGTTCCTCTCTGCCCAGCTCACCAGCCTGTCCAGGTCACGCTGGATGGCAGCGCGGCCCTCTGGAGAGTCAGCCACCCCTCCCAGTTTGGTATCATCAGCGAACTTGCTGAGGATACACTCTGGTGTATCTAGTTGAAGCATCAGTGGAGGGGAATAGATCTTTTTTCTAGAAGTGGAGGCAGGCTTTCATGGGGGAGTGTGGGCTTGGTTGATGCTTTCGTGATTTATTGTCTAAGGCAGGGTTGACCCAGTGGTGCTTACCATTTGGGGCATGTGGATCCTCGTGGTAGGGGTCGTGGGTTGTCCTCTCCGGGGTTATGACTGCTGAGGGGATGACCTTTTCGATGGAATAAAGAGAAAATGAGTGGATGACTATCCAAACAAGTTCTGTAGCTACTTGCTCGGCACTCAAATGATTGATTTCTTCTCTTGAGGGTTTTCAGGCACTCTTCTGCATTCAGCTCTGCTGGAAAGTTAAAGGGAAAAGATGGAGAAAGATGAAATTTCACATTCGATCCTTTAAGATTTTTCCCCGAAGCTTGTGTAAGGATCTCTGGAAGGTCAGTGGCAGCTTCTGCTGTGGTGTGACACTCATTTCCCTTTCCCCCATGATGTCCCCCGTAGATAACCCCAACTCCAAACCCTGCCATCATGGTACAGCTGTGCGAGCGGCAAAGTGCAGATGCTAATTTTTATGGCCTGCCCGAGCCTTCTGCTGTCCCCATGCTTTGGCAGAGGAGGCTGCAATTCAGCACACAGCATCTGCTGTGGCGCCTGGGCGCTTGGCATTGCATGAAAGCGAAAGTGAGAGCCTTCTGCTGTCCCCATGCTTTGGCAAAGGAGGCTGCAATTCAGCGCACAGCATCTGCTGCGGCGCCTGAGCGCTTGGCGTTGCATGAAAGTGAAAGTGAATCGCATGGCCAAGGGGGAGGCGGTGGGGTGGTTAGGAATGGATGCAGCCTCAGGAGGGGTGGGAGGCAGGTCTGGTCGCCTCTCTGTGGCTCCCGTTTTCCCTTCTTCTCCATGTCTGTTTGCATTGGATGTCCCAGCAGATCGTGCCCTCTGCAGATGGGCTTTGACCTTGGCTGCTGCCCAAGCTTGCTCTGCTGGGGCAGGTAGACATAGGAGGGATTCAGAGCCTTTGAAACCAGCAATCAGCCTTTAACCATTTTCTAAATATTATCAGGTGTGGTTTAAGCCTGATAACCACTTTTTTTCACCGTAAAAAAAAAAAAAAAAAAAAAGTTGAAATTCAGGCTTGTGGGAAACAGCACTTCCTTCAGCTTGAGGTAACAATAACGCCCCATAGAATGCACAAATTTACCCTGCTAAAAGCAGGTGAAATAGAAATATAAACCACAGTTCCCGGTTGTTGAATTACTTCATAGAGCAAAAAAAGGATGCTAGTACTGATGAATTGACCACTACAGTTACTTAAAATACTTTCACTGATTTTTTTCTAACTGAAGGTTTCTTCATATACCTTTCTCTTCTGTCTGTATTCCTGATAATACAGTTCAGCTTAAGTTGCTAGCTGGGACTTTTTCTCCTTACTTACAGTCATATGGAGTTAGCTTTATTTTCAGATCTTTTCCTAAATTTTTTTTTTTTTTTTGGTGAAAACTCCATCTAGTTGGTAAAACTCAGTGAGGCGACGGCAGGGTGTGTTTTCAATCAGCGTTTGCTCAGTCTAAACTTAGTCCCCGACTTTCTGTTTTTGAAAGAGAAGCCAGTTTCATCTTCATTTTCTATAATCATCTGTTTATTTTATTAGCTTTTTTCAAAAAAGCTGTGTTTCCCCTGATGCCTGGCCACCTGTTTTATATGAGCTGCCGAAGGTCTGAGCTCTTGCTCCGCTTGTGCAGAGCAGATTTCTTTCAACAAGCCAAAAGAAACGACCCTACTATATACTAAAAAGGGCAAAAAAACCCACATGCTGTGCTATTTTGGTAGTAGCAAATTATGCGTCCTACAAATTAGCATTGGTTATGAACATCGTCCATCTGTCTGGATGACAATGTCCTGCTTTCAGACCGCCACTAATACGGTTAGAGTTAGGATAATACCCATTGAACTCCAAAGCGTCTCCTCTTTTCTGAGCTCTGATTTATTCCTGCCAGCAAATGTCACATGTAAGTAGAAGTTTTATGGCTGTATAATTCACAGACTGTTAGGCATCTTATTAGGAAGGACTGGGACTTTTAAAAAAATGACTTAAGGTTGTTCCTTTAGTATCTGGAAACTATCAGGTCTCGAGATTTTCTTGCTTGCTGGCTTTCTCCTTTCCTTTTTTGTTTTCCTTTTTACCCCCCTTTACATTCCCCCTGGTTTTCTCCCCCTGTTTCTTTCCCCTCCTTTTTCCTTTTTCTCCTGTTTCTTTTTTCACCTTTTTCTTTTCCCTCCCTTTTCTTTTTCTTTCTTTCTTTCTTATTCTTTCTCTTTATTTTTTCTTTTTCTTTCTCTTTATTTTTTCTTTCTTTTCCTTTTCCTCTTCCTTTTTTCCTTTTCCTTTTCCTTTTCCTTTTCCTTTTCCTTTTCCTTTTCCTTTTCCTTTTCCTTCTTCTTCTTCTTCTTCTTCTTCTTCTTCTTTCCCTTTCCCTTTCCCTTTCCCTTTCCCTTTCCCTTTCCCTTTCCCTTTCCCTTTCCCTTTCCCTTTCCCTTTCCCTTTCCCTTTCCCTTTCCCTTTCCCTTTTATCTTTTTCTTTTTCTTTTTCTTTTTCTTTTTCTTTTTCTTTTTCTTTTTCTTTTTCTTTTTCTTTTTCTTTTTCTTTTTCTTTTTCTTTTTCTTTTTCTTTTTCTTTTTCTTTTTCTTTTTCTTTTTCTTTTTCTTTTTCTTTTTCTTTTTATTTTCTTTTTCTTTTTCTTTTTTCTTTTTTCTTTTTCTTTTGCTTTTCCTCCTTCTCCTTTTTTCTCTTTTTTCTTTCTTCTTCTTTCTTCTCTTTCTCTTTTTGTTTTTTTCTTTCCTTTTCTCCCTTTCTTCATTTTCATCATCTTTCTCTTTTCTTTTTATTTCTTTTTCTCTTATTTTCTTTTTTCCTTTCTTTTTCTTTCCTTCTTGCCAGTAAAGAGCAAGCTGAAGCGAGGATTTACTCACCTTTCAATCTTCCCTTCATGAACATCAGCTCTGAAATACCACTCTGAAATCGCGAGAAGGACTGTGGTACTGTAAATACCTTGAGAGTTAGGTTAGGTTAGATTAGATTAGATTATGTGTAAGAATTTTCCCACCTACAGTATCATGAGCATATTCAGCATTTGATACTTGCCAAATTTTTTGCCGGCTGTAATAAAAAGCAGTAATTTGCACTCCCTCTCCGTTCGTGCTTCAGGAAGATGATAAAATCCCAAATATTCCCCTGTGTATTCCTGTCTCTCTTGCACACTTATCTGAGGTGGTATGGCAGGCTCGCTGTCAACTGCTTTTCAGGCTCCTGTGCATTGAGAAGCTCCAGTAGCAGTTTTGTGTCTGATATTGAGCAAGGAGCAGAGGAGCATCACGAAGGGACATCTGCCCATCAGACCAGTGCTCCCTTCACTCCTGCATCCCGCCGCCCTCCCACCCCGGCGGTCACCTTGAAGAGGTGGTTCGTGCCCATGTCTTCACCGGTGGTGGTCTTTTTATGTGGTGTTTAGGAAACATCCTAAGCAGATGTTGCCAGATGTGAGGTCACATGGGGGCTCTTGGGCAGGGGTGGGAGCAGGGTGAAGCTCCTGGTTCTCCAGCTGAGCTGTGGTGTGTGCATGTGCTGGTTGAAGCCCAGCAGGCAGCTTTCTCCTCTCCTACAAGCCCTCTTGCAACCAGAGCATCCCTTGCTGCCATAGCAAAGACAGGTTATGAGCCTTCCAGCCAGGAGGCTCCAGAACAGATGTTGTCTCATCCCACTTTCACACCACCCGTGGTTTCCTTTCCAATTTTTCTGAGTCACCTTTTCCACAAACAAGATTGAAAGAGAATGGCACATCCATGAGGGCAGGTTGGTTTTCACCTTCCGTGCTGTCTGGCACATTCTTCTTCGGGAATGTCTGGTCGGCATTTCTGCAGCATCTCTTTCCCATAACACATCCACGCTTCTGCTCTCTGGGGTCTTCTCCCTGCCAGAGCAGAGGACAGGAGGTGAGCTGCTTTACTGACTGCCCATGGAGAAAATGTTACAGTGGCCTCATTCCATGATGAATGGATCCAGGTATTGCTCCACTTCCATTAAATATATTCATGATGAATTGGAGATGTTCTCCTTCATTCTCCTCCTTTCTTCTCCTTCATTCTCCTCCTTTCTTCTCCTCCTTCTCCTCCTTTCTTCTCCTCCTCCTCTTTTCTTCTCCTCCTCCTCCTCTTTTCTTCTCCTCCTTCTCCTCTTCCTTCCTTCTCCTCCTCCTTCCTTCTCCTTCCTTCTCCTTCTTTCTCCTTCTTTCTCCTCCTTCCTTCTTTTCCACCTCTATCATAGCCATTACTGTAAACTGGTGCTGCAGCAGGACCTGGGATAGGATAGCTGGATCAGGTCCCAGTGTGCCAGATGCTGCACAGATCATAGAATCACAGAATCATAGAATGGTTTAGGTTGGAGGGGACCTTGAAGATCACTGAGTTCCAACCCCCCTGCCCTGGGCAGGGACACCTCCCACCAGACCAGGTTGCTCCAAGCCCCATCCAGCCTGGCCTTGAACACCTCGAGGGATGGGGCCCATCTAGTCCCTAAAGGGGCTCCAGAAAAGCTGGGGACGGACTCTTGATCAAAGAGTGGAGCCACAGGATGAGGGGGAACGGTTTTAAACTGGAAGAAGGGAGATTTAGATGAGATATTAGGAAGACATTCTTGACAGTGAAGGTGGTGAGCCCCTGGCCCAGGTTGCCCAGAGAAGCTGTGGCTGCCCCATCCCTGGAGGTGTTCAAGGCCAACCTGGATGGGGCTTTGAGCAACCTGGTCTAGTGGGAGGTGTCCCTGCCTATGGCAGGGGGGTTGGAATGAAATGATCTTCAAGGTTGCTTCCAAATCTAACCATTCTATGACTATGACTGCTGCTCAGCTCCCTGTGCTTTGGGAAGTTCTCTGGGGACCAAGCCCTGCTCACAGCCACCATGGGAGAGAGGGTGAGGTGTTGTCCCCTGGCCTCTCCATTTGTGACCCCATGCCCAGAGCGTGGTCACAGATGGAGCGGGTGCTCCATGCCCTGGTGCAGAGACGTCCTGCCTGCGGGTGCGAACATCCTGTGGACCCTGGGTACCTTGGTCCAGCAGATGCCTCAGGCAGGGTTTCTCAGTGCCTGGATGAAATGAGGAGGAGAGGAGAGACAGACCTGGGCAGGTCCCCTGGCGCATGGGGAGTGGAAGATCCACCAACACATTTCTAACTTGTAGTATCTGGCAGTGTCTGCTTAAGACTGGCCATTTCAAGGCTGCAGCAAAGCACAGCAAGCCACTGTGGTCGGTCTGGACTTGTTGGGGTCCTGGCAGCAAAGAGGGATGCTTTGGGCAGTAGCAATGGTGATGGCAGCAAATATAAGGGACCCACCATGAAGGCTACTTTAGGTGCTGCTTTGGTAGAACAACCACAGCAAAGGGAAGGAACTGTCAAGTCAGTGCTTTGGTTTGGCAGTGGTGTTGTTCCAGTCATGCTGGTGGTAGCTATGTTTCCCAGAAAGCACATCATGGTGGGGTTGAAGCCATCTCAGGTGTCTAGGGCCACTGGGAAGTGCCTTGCTTGAGCTGGGAAGCTGTACCCACAGGGAGCCTAGAGGAGATGCCCAGGGCTCCCCTGATACCAGGACTTGCTCGGAGTAACTTCGTCTTGGTCTAGCCCTGGCAGAAGACGTAGCATCAGAAGAGGGCTAAATCCTGAAGGATGCTGCCAGGCAGCGTTGGTGGGCTCCCTGGGGCAGGAGCAAGGTGATGGGTTTAGATGGGAGATGCCTGTTACTTAAAATGAGCCCCATACTGGTCCCACCAAGCCTTTGTCATCCTGTCTGGGTCAAACCCCTTGAGTAGGAGTGAGGCCCCTCTCCTCCGGCTGACTTTGGAGGAGCTGTGTAATGAATGATTTCTGGAACATGCATATGTAAATCTCTACCTACAGGTCCGTGAACTTTTGGCAGCAGATAGAAATTAAAGGCTTTTTTTGTTTAAGGATTGATGAGCTGCGGGTGATGTTGCTCATTTACACCTTTTCCATCTCCTAACAAAAGGGATGCACTGTCCACTGGCAAATTGAACAAATGGTCTCTAGAGCACCTAAAAAGGGATGTGTGTGTGTGTGTATACGCTGCAGAGTGGGAGTGCACATAGACATGAGCGTTAGCATTTCTAAGAAATAGCAATTCTCCTTTGGAAGCCTAAGTGAACACCACTTTCCGGGAGTTGCCTAATTTAAATCATTTTTGCTCTGTTTTGTCCTATCCATTATTTCCAGCTGTCACGTTAAGTGCCACGAAGACTCTTCAAGAGGCTTCTTTCTGCTTCCCTCTAATAATCCCAGAAACAGGCACTGGTCCCTTTGTCCGGGGCTCTCTCTGATGGCTCTCAGTGTTCAATTTGCTGGAGAGGAACCACTTTGTGGAACAATAGGACAATCAGCGCTGCAGCGGCTCAAGTGCTGCCACCCTGCCCTTGAAGAGGCAGGAGAGGAGTGAGGTGGAATCGTGTTTTGACCATCACAGTTAATGACTTACAGGAAAAGCTTTGGTGGCAGCTCAACAAAGGTGATCCTGGTTTGCAAAAATAGATGCTTGCATTTCATTCGCTCCAAAATTTGTTGGGGTTTTCACGATCCTTGGTGCTCAAGGAGAGCAATAAGCTCTGGTGTGCAGGTCTGGATTAGGGCTTGGAGTCTGAGTCCAATGGGAAGGTCTAAGCCTTCTGTGTCAAGGCCAGGATGAAGTCCTGCAGAGATAAAGTATTGCCTGACTTTCTTGGCTTGTTGAGGAGTACGTAGGGTCCAATGATGGGTCTTCCCATTGAGAGCAGATCCTTGGGGCAGTAAAGTACTTCTAAAGAGAGGGCTGGTGAAGCATCAGGGACCTGTGAGTGCTGTGGATCCATCCTTAGCAGTCCTGAAGTAGACAAGCGTCTCCTGTGCGTCCTTGGGGATCCCTGCTTTGGGCCAGGGGTGAATCAGAAGACTTCTTGAGGACTCTTTCTGGACTTTGATGCTATAGTCTTTACATCTTCCTTCAGGGCTGTGTAAGGCATCCTATGTCTAACTCTGGGTAGCCTTGGAGGAACGTATCCTGGTTTCTAGAGGGGAACACGCAATCTTGTACTGGAATGGAGGAACAGCAAGTGCCCCCAGTGCCCCAAGTACCCCAAAATACCCAGCACTCCCTGTGACTCCATGCTGACTTTGTGCTAAGCTTTCCTTATTCTGCTCCAGCTGCTGCCCTCAGCTTTACCCGTCTGCCCATCTCCTGCCCCTCGTGCCATCAGTTACTGGTCCAGGTCTGCCCTCCCAATCACACATCTCTGCTTCAGAAATTCCCTTTGCTGATTGGCTCATGGCAGCTAAAAGTACCCTAAATATGGCTAGAAGTACCCTAATGATGCTCCACTGGGGATCAGAAGACTGTTTATATCAGTTGCAAACAGCTCTGCGACAACCCTTTTCGAGAGATATTAAGGGAAAAGAGGTGTAAAGATGGAGTTTGGTGTATTTTTGAGGAACTCCTTCATGCATTGCCTATGATTGCTTTCTCGTCCAGCCCTCTGGCACTGGATGTGATGTGATGTGATGGAGGAAGACACCAAGACCGCATGGTGGAGGAAGTCCTTCCTTTCCCAGTTCTGTCCTGGGGACAGCTCGGAAAGCAGGTGGAGAAGGCTGCAGAGTGCAGCTTTTCTATAGGTACGTAAAGAAATAAGCCATTTCAGTGGGAACTATTAGTTAGTGCTTTAAAAACACATAAATAACAAGGAAGAAAATAACTTTTCAAGTGATTTTTAAAAGTAGGAGTAAATTTTGATTTTTAAATTTTCAGTGTGCATACAGCAGCACAGGAACAGTCGCTTCTGAGTCTCTTTAATCCTGAAGCTTGATCCTTGCAGTGACCGCTGTCAGTGGTTGTTCTGCATCGTTTTTATGTTGGCCGGTGCTGCATTTTATCTGCCAGCGCACTGCTTAGTCCCTTTGCCTGTCACTTGGCTTTCTTGGATCCTGCTGGAGTTTCTCACAGGTTTTTGTGGCCTTGAAGCCTTATTAAACTTTTTAAGGCACCAACTTCAGGAATGAAAAAGTTTAAAAACCAGCTATTAAAACAACCCCCGTTGGTGTAAAGTGATTTTTGCTCTATCCCAGGCTCATAAAAACCCACTAAAAGTGGGTTCTGTCTTCGGGGAAATCCCTGTGCAAAATATTGTGCATGAATACACCCAGGTGCTTTCCATGAGGTCCCAGGTCTGGAACTGAGTGGAAAGCTGATAATCTTAGGAAAACTGTCATGACAAAATCTGGGCTCATTTAGCCTATGTGGTTATGGAAATAAAAGTTGCAAACTGGACCTCGGAGTGCTCCCAAAGGAAAAGAAAAGAACCCAATGTGTTTACAAGGAAAAAAAAAAGAAAAAAAAAAAGCACCAAGCTTTGTGTTGAGGGCAATCTCATGACTTTGGGATGGTCTGTGGAGTCGGCGCTGCAGCCTTTCCTCCTGCCCGCCGGCAGCTCTGGCTGGGGCTGGCGGTAAGCCGAAACCGTGGTCGAGGAGAGAACTCGCCCTCCGGCTTTTCTTCGGAGGCAAGGAAGGTGGATTGTTTTCCGGCGATGAAATTTCCTATTGAAAAATTGAATGCTTCCTTCTCGTGCTTGTGAATGGGACACCTGGGAAGTGGAGCACGCTGGTTCCAATTACCATCCCAGCGAGGCCAAGTGCTGCAGTCGGGCAGGAATTTATACCTTTTCATATGTACTTGAAGAGATAAAACATTTTTTTTTCCTTCTTCTTTTTTATTTTCTTTATATATGTAATGAATTCAAAGCAGGAGACCAGCCAGCCAAGCTGCCTTTGATTTGTTCTCATATTAATATTTTATGTCTGAATATGTGCCTAATCGCTCAAATTAGTCAAACTTGCTGCCTCTGTTGGGCCAAAAATTTGGTCCTGAGGAATGCAGGCCCATTAGGCATGGGTCAGGTGGTATGGAATACCTGCCCCCTGCCAGCTCCTGGGGAAATTAACCCCATCTCTGCCGGAACCAGAACACCGCCGGCAGCTCTGGCTGGGGCTGGCGGTAAGCCGAAACCGTGGTCGAGGAGAGAACTCGCCCTCCGGCTTTTCTTCGGAGGCAAGGAAGGTGGATTGTTTTCCGGCGATGAAATTTCCTATTGAAAAATTGAATGCTTCCTTCTCGCGCTTGTGAATGGGACGCCCGGGAAGCGGAGCACGCTGGTTCCAATTACCATCCCAGCGAGGCCAAGTGCTGCAGTCGGGCAGGAATTTATACCTTTTCATATGTACTTGAAGAGATAAAACATTTTTTTTTCCTTCTTCTTCTTTTTTATTTTCATTTATTATGTAATGTATTGACAGGAGGAGACCAACCAGCCATGCTCAAGCTGCCTTTGATTTGTTCTCATATTAATATTTTATGTCTGAATATGTGCCTAATCGCTCAAATTAGTCAAACTTGCTACCTCTGTTGGGCCAAAAAAATTGGTCCTGAGGAATGCAGGCCCATGCCTTGCTCCCCTTCACGTCATCTCTAGGGGTGGCTTGTTTATGTCTGGGGTTTTCTTGGAAGACGACCTACTTGGGAGCACGTCTGCAGGGAAAGCTCAGAGTGGTTAATAGCAATCCTAACCTAAAAGTGTCATCACAAGATCATCAAGAAGGTAAATAGTATTGTGGGTGTATGAAGAGGAGGGTTGCTTCCCTTCAGTGATGTGTCCCACACACATCAAATGCTGTAGAGTTGATTTTTGGATATCCCAGAGAGTTACTGCTCCACCATTAATGTCTAACGTTTTCACTTGCTTTCTGGGCAAGATCTCTGGGTGGAAAAAGATGTTTCTTGAGATACATTGGTGTATAAGTGACAGGGAAGGCAGGCATGACCACTGTCTATCAACCGTGAAGGATAGGGGTGTCATAAACTGAGAGAATGGCTGGAGAGCAGCCCTGAGGAGAAGGACTTGGGGGTGTTGGTTGATGAGAAGCTCAACATGAGCCAGCAATGTGCAATTGCAGCCCAGAGGGCCAACCACAACCTGGGCTGCATCAAAAGCTGTGTGGCCAGCAGGCTGAGGGAGGCGATTCTGCCCCTCTGCTCTGCTTTTGTGAGACCCCACCTGGAGTACTGCATCCAGCTCTAGAGTCCTCAGCACAAGAAGGACACGGACCTTTTGGAGCGGGTCCAGAAGAGGGCCACGAAGATGATCAGAGAGCTGGAGCACCTCTCCTACGAAGACTGGCTGAGAAGAGTTGGGGTTTTTCAGCCCGGAGAAGAGAAGGCTCCAGGGAGACCTTAAGGTGACCTTCTAGTACCTAAAGGGGCCTACAGGAAAGTCGGGGAAGGACTTTTTACAAGGGCATGAAGCAATAGGACGATAGGGAATGGCTTCAAACCATAAGAGGAGTGATTTAGATATTAGGAAGAAATTCTTCACAATGAGGGTGGTGAGACACTGGAACGGGTTGCCCAGGGAAGTTGCAGGTGCCCCATCCCTGGAGGTGTTCAAGGCCAGGCTGCATGGGGCTTCCAGCAACCTGGTCTGGTGGGAGGTGTCCTTGGCCATGGCAGGGGGTTGGAACTCGATGATCTCTGAGGTGCCTTCCAACCTAAACCATTCTATGATTCTATTATGCTGCCCTTGCTTGTGACCATAATTCACCTGCAAACCAAATACTTATGGTAAGAGTGGCAAGAAATGTGTGATATGAGGCTCTTGGTCTAATTGACCGTAAGAAAACCTGTTTCCAGCAATGGGGATTTCTTCATCCTGTAGTGGTACACTTGTTTGTTAATCCCAGTGGATCATCCAGTCTCTCTGGAAGCCCACACATGCTTGCTCCCGCAAGTCCTTCAGCAAGGAGCTCTGCAGATCCACCATCTGCTGCAGGGAAACCGTCTCTGTTTCCTTGTCTTGAACCTCCTGCTGGCTTAATTTGGTGGCCCTAAATCAATGAAGGCAACCTGGCAGTAATCGTAAGATGGCACAGTTGTCCATCATAGCAGTTGACCCAGTTGATGGCTTGTTTCATTTTAAGGCTGTGAAGAACCAGTCTCCTCCAGGCACCCCAGCAGAAGGGGACTGAGAGGGAGCAGAGGTGCTGGTTTTCGGGACTTGCCCTGAGCAGTGGTCTGTACGTGTAGAACACCGTGGGACGTAATATGGCTCTCTGAGGGTAAAAGGGGCAGGTTGCTGAAGGGGGCAAGAGAAGGAGTGGGACATAACCGAGACATAACCATCATAACAACACGATATATTAAGTCCTATTTTCAATTCCAAGTATTGAAAGAGGATAGAACTGCTGAATCCAGGTGTTGGGATGGGCTGGGACCACATAGCTGCCTGGTTTATTTCTACAGGGACCTGTGCCGGTGCTCCTCATCTAGACAAAGCCATGAGGAGCATCAGCACTGCTTGCCCCTCCAGGACCCCTTCTCCCCAGACCTTCCCCTGCCTGCGCAGGCAGGTTGGCTGGCCCAATTTTCAGGCAGCGCTGGCTGTAACTGGTGCTAGCTGTGACTGCAGATGGGACCGTAGGCTCCACCTTTGCATGCGGCCTTCTGCAGATATCTATCAGAGCACAAAGACCTCATTGAGGTGGATAGTTTGACTTTCAGGCAGGTGGTGCTGATCCAGGACCAGGCTGTTGCTTTCAACACGTTCCTTTTGATATGTAAAATGAGAGCATGCGTCTCTGTTACCCCAGTGTTACCTACAGGTCTTCAAGCAGGATCCCCGCTTTCCTACGGGGTGGCACAAAGCCTCAACAGAGCCAAAGCTCGCCCTAAAGAGATGGTAGTCTGAGACACGGGGCGGCAGGTAGATGTAACTAGCTGGAGGAGAATGAAAAAATAATGATCCTGAAGCGGCCACAGGAGATGCAGAGGTCCCACCACACAAAAAGTAGCTTATCGTATATGGAAATGTTGCATGTGCCTCTGTAGGACTGCAAAAGATGCACGTTGTTCAGTTGTGTTGTCGGGAAATAGTACACGATCATCAGGAGCAAGCTACAATGGGAACACCCGGAGCGGCAGAGTTAAGGGTGATTACGCAGCCCAGCCCTGGTGTTTCTTCACTTTGGAGAGCTACACGGCATAATTTCATCATAGATTTATAGACAGCTAATTGGCACATAGTTTGATATGCAAATAAAACCATCATAAATATCAGAGAGAGATTTAAAGCTGTGCTTTCCACTGTCATACCACAATCCTTGCTTTTCTGGTCAGTCTAATCTACTCGATTACTCCTTTCATCATCTTGTGTTTTGAAGACGTGGTATCTCTTTCAAAGAACATCTGTCAGACATAGATTAATTAGTTATTTTTTCTTCATGGAATGAAAAAACAAGGGTGGGGAACCCAGAGCCCTGAGGATCAGATGGGGTGCGTGGCCAAATAATTATTTGGAGAGAGTTGGAGTTGTTCACCCTGCAGAAGAGAAGACTCACGGGAGACCTTATAGCGGCCTTCCAGTAGCTAAGGTGGGCTAAGAAGAAAGATGAGGACAGATGTTTTAGCAGGGCCTGTTGCGATAGGACAAAGGGTAATGGTTTTAAAAAAAAAAGAGGATAGATTTAGACTAGATAGAAGGAAGAAATTGTTGATGTTGAGGGTGGTGAGACACTGGCCCAGGTTTCCCAGAGAGGTGGTGGATGCCCCATCCCTGGAAACATTCCAGGTCAGGTTGGACTGGGCTCTGAGCAACCTGATCTCGTTGAAGATGTCCCTGCTCATGGCAGGGGGGTTGGACTAGATGGCCTTTAAAGTTCCCTTTCCAGCCCAAACTATTCTATGATTTTATGGTTCATGTAATTATGCAGTGCACTGCTGGTGGGTCCTAAAGGTTTCCAGAAAATACATAATTTTCCCCCACCATGCCCAGCCAAATAATCACAAAACTGCCCGGAGGAGGAAGGGAAAGGATGCTCATCATCAGCTGTCGATCTGGTAAAACACTGTATATCACGAGATTCACAGTAAAGTCACGACAGTAGCCACGCCAGGCTAAGGACTTGTGTTGGGGCTCGTGGTTTCTTTGCCTTGCCCGATAAATTAAAACCTGCCAAAGCAGCGGTGGTGAGGTCCCATCTCTCTGTTCTCATCCCTCCAGCCGCTTCTGCTTGAATTATTCATGTTGGGTAAGTGATCTGCAAACAGCTCCTGTGATCTCCCTGTGATCCGTGTGCGCGTGTGAGACTCGCCCCTGCTTAGGTCAGGGCATTTTCTTGTTTCCTTCCTCGCGGCGGGGAGTCCGTGGGAATCTCCACATTGCTCACCACCTCTTTCTGATTAACTCAGCCCTGTATTTATTATTTACGCAGGTACGATTTGTCCGGCTGTCCCCGGGCGTGCGGTATTATCACCGGATAAGCGTGAGGACTCCGTGCAAACATCTGTAGCTGTCGCTTGGCAAATCCTATTGTAGGAATAACATCAAGGAGCTGCAGAGGCACTTATAGGGCAGATGTCCTTGTAAGTGAAGGCAGTGCTGCCGGCTTCTCACCCAGTGTAGGATGCATTTCACCTGCATGTGCGTCTCAACAGGGCTTTTCTGGGCTGTTTCTGATATAGATAGATATATATATATGTTTTATGTGGGTGGTTGTTTTCCACAAGCTCTGCTCTGGGTTGGTTTTAATCTTTTAGAAGGTGTTCTGATTTGGTCCTGGAAAGAGGTTTGTAAAACCAGTGAGAAGGGCAGTTTATGGTCTGGCAATCGGCAGGTTTCCCGTTTACTTTGCAGTCCGTATCGTTAGTAAAACACGCTGTACACCCACCTCTGCCAGCGCACCCACGCCGGGGACCTGCCCCTCCACTATCATCTACTTCATCCCAGCACACTGCAATAAACCAGTCCGCATTTTGGGATGAGGACTGGGATGCTCCAGGAGCCCATTGCCAAGCAGAGCTGGAACTGATGTTCCAAGCAAGGCAAGGCTCAGCAGAGAGACAGGGAGCTCCAGGTCCCCTTCCCCACCTAAGGGGGTACCTCTGGGTGAAGAATGCTCAGTTTAGGGTACCTTCACCCCTTTGGGTGAAAAAAGCGCCATTTAGTGTCCCTGCTTTTATACGGTACCCCTGAGGAAGACATGTGCCTTGCCTAGGGTATCCCTCACCTGCAACATCACCGGAATACAGTAGTGAGTTTCTTAAAATGTCCTGCCTCTCTGCATTCGGGAAAGAAGATTTTTCTATTAAACCTTAGGGAAATTACTGGCCTTGTTAACTAGCATAGAAGTAACGAACCACAGCAGGGTTACTCGAGAGATTTGGGTCCTGGCTTTGTAAGACTGCATTGTTTCTTTAAATGAGCGAAATAATTTAAGCAAACAAATGAACAAAGAATTTCTGGAAATTAAAAAGTACGGTACGAATGGGATGATTTGCTCATCTTCCGTTTAATAGGAGCAGCGCAGGGAACAATTGCACGGTCGACCTCAGAAATCTATCCATGGTAACTAGTCACAGGAGAGAAAAATAGACAGCCTGCCACCAACTTGGTATTAAAGTTATATTTTCCATTTTTTCCATGGTTGTGGGCCAGTCAGGGACTTTCCATGAGCAATCAGAGTGGCAGAAATCCCCTTCTGCTTTGTAGCAGCCACCGCCACTGAGCAATGAAAGGTCTGATGCTGGTTTTGGCTTTAGTTGGGTTTTGGTCCCAGTTTCCAGTGGGGCAGACCCTTCTTGCCGAATGCATCCCGCTGGACCAGGGCTGTGGGCGGGTGATGCCCCCTTGTCCCTTCCACCCCACGGCCAAGGCTTGCTTGTGATGGGATCTGGTGGAAGAACCTCACCTTTGGTTTCCTCACCTCTACAAGGTGCTGGATGTTAAATCCCGGCCTGGCTTTGGGGTCCGTGCAAGCCCTGCGTGATCCGTGGGCAAGTCCTGCAAGAGTCTGGAGGAAGGACAGAAGGATGCTGCCAGGCTGGAGTTCATCCAAAAATAAATAAACCAAAAATACTGGGCCTTCGGACTCGATCGTCTGTTCCTCAAAAGACATTTTTGGAAGGGATCACTGTGCTTTTGTTCTTCCATTAGGCAAGTGAGGAGAGAGCATTGTTTTCCTCCCCTCATCCGTTCCCCTTATAGGGGAAGAAGAAGGAGGACTTGGCCACCCTGAGCTGAGCATCTCGGGGGACCTCCCAAAACAAAGGGCTGTAGGGAGAAAAGTGCCGTCATCCTGTCCCCGTCATCCTCTTCCCTCCCTTCACCCCGTTCTTGGCACGGCCGTGCCCACCTGGGGCTGGCGTGCGGCGCGTCACTGCCAGCCGGCAGGGAGCACGGAGGGGTGTTCCTCAGCTTCCTCCCTGGAAACCCAGCAAACTTCTCTTATCTCCAGGTTTATCGCTTCCCATAGGCTTGGGCAAGGCAACCCTGGAGTTTGTCTTCTGCCAGGGAGGTGTGTTAGCTCCAGGACGGTGTTGACAGTGCACGTGTCCACGTGTGATGGCTTCAGTAAAGCAGTGTCCCTGAGAAAGATCATTTTGATGTTCTTGGGTGTGGACCAAAGCTTCATCCTGGTGTGGTTTCTCTCCCATGTGCTGCAGGCATCCATCCCTGGTCTGCAGAGAAAGCCTCTGAGTTGGAGAGCACCTCTCCAGCCATGGTCTGCGTGATCATTGCAGTAGTTCTCCATACAGAAATACGAGGCTGGCACGTGGAGCTGGGATGTTTTTGTGTTTGTTTTTTTTAAATTATTGGTTGCGTAGGTTCTCTACAAAAGACTCGACTAAAACCAACCTGTCTTGTTTTGCCCAGGCTCCAAGGCTGACCCTGCTGAGAGCCCCTGAGATACTGAACTCTATGGGAGTGGAGACTACTTGACTGCACTTGGCACCTTTCAGGATCAGGCCCTAGGTAATTATGCTAATTCTCTGCCTGGATGGTGGGTGAAATTTGATGTTCTGGGCTATGCGGACCATCTGAAATGACATTCCTAGTTGTCCATCCCATGAATCTGTGGATTGTTTTTTTTCCCCCCCTGAAGGTTGTCACTGTGTAGATCAGTGGCTTGACACTACGATAATAACAATAATAAATATATATAATAAATAATAAACATAAAACAATATATCTCCTTTGCTTCCAGGGGGGGAATCATAGAATCACAGAATGGTTTGGGTTGGAAGGGACCTTTAAAGGCCACCTAGTCCAACCCCCTTGCCATGAGCAGGGACATCTTCAACTAGATGAGGTTGCTCAGAGCCCCGTCCAACCTGACCTGGAATGTTTCCAGGGATGGAACATCTCCCACCTCTCTGGGCGACCTGAATTGCTGGATCACGGTGGGTGGGTGGGGAGTTCACTCCCATCAGAATCAATCAAAGGCTTAAAATATCAATATTTGTTAGCAAGGATGCTTGTTCAGGTCAGACTTTTAAGAAGGGCTCAAAACCTATGACTGCAGGAGCCTGCTTTTCAAAATAAATCCAGCAACTATTTTCTGCAGAAAAAATGAATTGTGAAAATCTTATTTAACCAAATTCACAGCAGCTGCATTCTCTCCCCCAAACCTGGTCTTGTTGTTGTGCCTCTGAGAAGCTTTAAATCTTTGCTCCAAGGTGCACAGATGGAAATCAAAGAGCCTAAGGCCAAGTGGTGCCAGTAGGCTCCTGGTGGAGATGCGGTGTCAGCCTGATGCCTTGCCCCGGTGGCCACGGGCAGGATTTGACCCAAGATTTGTTCTTCCAGTCCCGGAGACCAGCTCAAATTCAGAGCGTGAGTTTGAGAAGCGAGGATTTGGGGGGTGGGTTTTAGGAGTAAGAAGGAAGGCAGCGGGATGCTGTGGATGTTGCTGGGAAGCACTAAGGATGAAGGATTTCCTCCAGGGTTGGCTTCCTGAGTGAGATGATATTCCCTACTAAATTCTCCGTGCTGGTAAAAGTATCGGTCAACAGAGGGTTATAATTTTTAACCCCATCTGTCAGATCCCCCCCCCCAATAAATCAATTAATAAAACCCCACCGATTTGAGCGGAGGTTAAAGCCCAGCTCCTGAGATGAGGGTGGCGTGGGGATCGTGTGTCGCTGGCTGCTCTCCCAGAGCATCCTCTCTCCGTGCAGGAACAGAGGGGCTATTCTCCATCCCTCGCAGCTCTGTACGGTGACATTTTCGGGACCCCGGTCTGAGGACTTTGACTGGGTTGTTTCCTGTTATGACAATCTCCATTTCAAACGCTCTATAACAGCATTGTGCAAGGAATTTAAAAAAAAAAAATTAAAAAAAAAATCCACCCCGTATACTTCTTTCTTGGTTGTTGTGGTGGGTGGTGGGGAGCTGAGCTCGCATTTCCAATGGGGAGGGGGAAGACACGGATGGTGAAACAGGCTCAGAAAGTGAAAGGGAGGAAAAATGAAGAATGAGGAAGAAGAAATATGTTCACCGTCAGGGCTGCGGCGGGACGTTTTTCCCCATCCACTCTGAATTTGTGAGGATGAGGCGCTTTCTCGGTGCTGAAGCTCACGTGCTCTGTGTTTAAACCTTTGCTGTCAAAGCTTGGAGAGTAACTAAAACAAAAATGTCACAGGTCAAATGGATGTTTTTCCAATTGACCGGAGTGTAATGTAAATCCTGGGGAAGGAAATAACCCACCAAACATCTACCAGCCCCGTGTCTGCATCCCCCACCCTGCTGCAGGCTGCTGGTGGCAAGTCCTACTTGGACCTCCAACCCAGTGGCAGCTGCCTGCCTCAGCATCCCGAAACATTCTGTGGGCAGCATCATCGCCCCGGTAAATATCTGTGCAAATTTAACAGTGTCAGATCCAGATTTGATCTAGGTCAGCGATTAGGAGGATCGAGAGGTTGCTTCAGGTGAGCCGTGGTAGGAGAGAAGACATCTGCCTGCTGAGGAGCTTGGGCTGGAGGCTCATCCTAAGCCCCTACAACACATCTTCAGCCAAGGGCTGATCTTTCTTGTGATAAATTTAGAGAATTTGGAGAGGCAACGCTCCCGGGGAGCATCGAGGCAAGCGCGTCTCCGCCACCGCTTCCCCCCGTCCCTCGCGAAGTCCCCCCCACCCCGAGGTTTCAGCGTGGCCAATTGCTCTTCGATGTGTTGTAACCTGAAAATAAGGATAGATAAAGGCGAAATGATCTGGGAGCGATGCCAAGCCAAAGGCACTGAATTATTAAGAGATCCGTATCTGGATAACAGATTTATGCTCTTTAAAAACTTCTAAGAGAAAATATGGTGTTTACAGGACAAGGTTGGGATCGTCCTAAGCAATAGAGCTCTCCCTTTTAAATTGTATTGCTTTTATTATTATTATTTGAATAATAATAATAATATTTCCACAGTGAAGCCGTATATGAGAATATTATTTGCGTAGGAACTGGAGGTGAACCTGAAATGATCAGCGTATTTTTTAAAGGCACTTTACAAGTCACTCGGCGTTGGAAAAGGTACAACTATTCATCAAAGCAAGGCTTGGGGATAAAATAATTAGAAATCACACAAACATAGCAAAGGAAGATTAGCGCTAAAATTAGAAGCCATAAAGTTGTTTTTAGATTAGGCTGGAATCTGGGCAGGCTGTTTTATTGCACTGTGTTACTTAAGAAAATGCAAGGTGAATTGCCTGCATTTGGTTGTTTTGCAATGGAAACGCTGTCCCTAATGTTAGGTGGGATGATCCATGAGATAATTTTCAGGGAAATCCTTAGGGAATGGAAGCACGAACCACCATGAAAGATGACAAGCTGCTAAAGGAGCTGGGTTCGGTGCTGGGCTCTTCCTCCTGTTCCCTGGGGATGTCACAGAATAACAGAATGGTCAGGGTTGGAAGGGACGTCTGGAGATCATCCAGTCCCACCCCCTGCCAGAGCAGGGGCACCTCCAGCAGTTGCACAGGACGGCGTCCAGGCGGGTTTGGAATGTCTCCAGAGTGGGAGATGCCACCACCTCTCCGGGTAATGTCTGGTAAGATCGGTCTGCTCCTAGTTTTGTTTCACAGTTGAAGTGGCCAGATGCCCACATTGCATCCAGAAACGGTGGTGGGACAGTCAGGGTGTGTGCAGAAGGGTCTGTACCCACAGGCGGTGTGGGTGCAAGTCAGAGCTGCTGTGGTCCCTGAGCTGAGTCTTTGGGGACAGATAGCAATGTTAGATGGGGCATAGCCCATGTAACTTCATCACTTCATATATCTGCTGGAGCTCCTTATGAGTGAAGAGGAATGAATCCTCTATCAGAGAAGGGCCCCCAAAGTAATCTGAGGGTTGGAATTTCTCTCCTGTGAGCACAGGCTGAGAGAGTTGGGGTTGTTCAACTGGAGAAGAGAAGGCTCCAGAGAGACCTTATTGTGGCCTTTCAGCACTTAAAGGGGGCCTATGAGAAAGGTGACCTTTAAAGATCCCTTCCAACCCAATCATTCTATGATTGTATGATCTGTTGTAGAGACTGCTTTATATCTGGAAAGTGTGTAACACAGCGGGACCCACCTTCACTCTCAGCTGGCATCGGCTCATAGAGGTGCATGTTTCTCTAGTGCTGGTCTTCACAAGGATCTGCCACTGTACTGGGCAGCAGGTGGCTTTTTGGGTCCTGGTGACAAAGAAGGAGCCAAAAGTATGTCCCATTTGGCACACGAGGACTTGTGGTTTGACAGGAGCGGGACAGAGAGGGGGACAAGGAGGAGTAATACGGGACAGCTTCAACATCAAAAGTGGCTGAACACACTAAGCCCTTCAGTCTGGAGGAGGAGCTGAGGAGGTATCTAAGTGGGGCATATAAGCTCTACGTGGTGTGGAGGTGGATGGGGAAGAGTTATTTGTTGTGTCTTGCAACACAAGAGCTAGAGAAATAAACGTGAAACAATTGGGCAGAGGCCTTAAACAGAAGGACTTGCTTTTTTATAAAACATGTAATTAAACTGTGGACCTCACTGCCACAGGATGTTGCAGATGCCAACAAGTATAAATGGCTTCAAAAACTGATTAGGGAAATTTGTGGATGAAAGGTCCATCAAGGGCTGTTAGCGCAGTGCTGCAGGTGCAGCCACCGAATTGGAAAGCACTTTGGCTGCTCGCTGGCCATCGGAAGGGTATACCTGGAGAAGTACTCCATGTATGTCCCCTTTTGTACGCCCCTGGGTCACCCTCAGAGTTGAGATCTTGGGCTGGAGGACCTCAGGCACCAGCTCTGGTGTTGAACCCAATTCATGCTGGTGGAGGACAAGGACAGCCGCGTCTGCTGTCCCTCTCTGCTGGGCTTCCCGTGACAAATGCACGCCCATACCTGTAGACTGGACATCACCAGACTGGGCCAGCTGGATATTGTGGGGTGTGATATACCCCAATACATCAGCAAGCCTTCCCCTGCGAGTTGGCTGAATCCAGCATGCCTGGCCAAGGCAGGAGCACGGGTCCCCATGGATTAAGATCCTCCAGTGAACATGTCTTACCACCAAATTCCTCCTAAGTCCAAGTGAGCATCTCAAGAGGGTGCAGGGTAGGGAGGAACCGGCACCCTCCACGTATGAATTCCTTTGGAGAAAAAGTGTCTTGATATTAAGGAGCTTTCTGATATAGTTGGAAAGGCATAACATGAGCAAGACGTTAGGCACATCCGGACATTTTCACCATGGAGGTGGCCTGTCACCTAGAGAAAGGGGACTTCTTCAGTGCTAGTGCCTTGAAACAGGGAGTGGAGGATTTCTGAGTGAAAAACCTGAACTTTGTGGGATGTGCTGCCTAAATATGGATGTGACTGGGCAAATCCCTTCGCCCAGTCCCAAGGCATCTGGGTTCCCTCCTGGCCAGGAAGCACCAGACCTGCTGTGACCACCTGCAGCATCTTGTCGGCATGTGCATTTTCTGGTGCCTGCGACGGGAGAGTGGAGTCAGCAGACTGCCTGCTCCCCCCGAAATACTCCCCGCTGCGCCTCCAGCTCGCTGAAAGCAGGACAACTCCTCATCGACTCTTTGTAGCCCAAGAACAGAGCTTTGCAAAAGTCCGGCAGCGGGAACTTTACTAATTCCAACTAATGACTCCGAAATACTGACTGAGGGGAACAATTGGGCACCATCAAAAGGCACAGACAAAAGAAATGCACTGTACTGTAATAGCAAACGGAGCTGAATTTGGTCTGATGGAGTACCTTTCATATTCAGAGCATTTCAAAGCCCTTTGCAGAGTAATGAGCTGCATGCTGACAGCAGGGACGGTTGAGCCGTCTTTATGTGCCCAACAATAGCTGGCACAGCAGAGAAGGACCTGTTCATGATGGGAGAGGGGATGGTGACCGGGATGCTGGGGTTATCCTGCTCTTTCCTGTTTTTTTCTGTGCTGTTAGATCTCTAGCTAGCATTTGGATGGGCAATGGAGGTGATCAGGCAAGACCTATTGGCCTTTTGAGACTTAAATGGGGCTTATAAGAAAGATGGGGACAGGCTTTTTAGTAGCACCTGTAGCAATGGGACAATGGGTGATGGTTTTAAACAAAAAAGAGGATAGATTTAGACTAGATAGAAGGAAGAAATTGTTGATGTTGAGGGTGGTGAGACACTGGCCCAGGTTGCCCAGAGAGGTGGGAGATGCCCCATCCCTGGAAACATTCCAGGTCACGTTGGACGGGGCTCTGAGTTGAAGGTGTCCCTGCTCATGGCAGGGGGGTTGGACTAGATGACCATTAGAGGTCCCTTCCAACCCAAACTACTCTATGATTTTATGATTCTATGAAGACGTGGCTGTGATTCCTCTGTTGTCCTTACGTTGCTCTGTGTCCATAGATGAGTTGTGCCCACTGTGTGTCCATCTAGCGGCAGTCCATTAGTGCTCTGGGTTGGGCATGCTGGGGAAACGTGGGAAAAATGGGATTTGTTTTGGAAGGGGCAGAGGGGGTTGAGGCACCCAGGACAGTCTGTGAGATGGGATTATTCTTTCCTTCTTGGAACCGTGCAGGAGCCCCTAGGTGTACCTATGGATCTGCTCATCTTGGCATTGCTTAGAGGGTCAGGCAGCTTGGCCAGAAGGACTGGGAAGGTCTCTCGATGCACTAGCTTCCAAAACACAAGTGACTGAGCTACTTCATCCTCCCAGGAGTGCAGTAAGGTCAGTGTCCGGTTCTGTGGTTTTACCTGGTCCTATGGACCCCCAGGTCTTTCATGTGTAGGTCTGCACTCTTGGCAGGCTCAGTTTCTCTTCCCTTCTTTTATCTTTGAGGAAACAGAGGTTGAGAAACACGTTGTGACTCACATGAGAATCCCTTGGCACAGCTGGGAATCGACCTTGGCCTCCCAGGTCACTGGCTGGTCCTCTAATCTTGCGGTCTCCGTGACAATTTCGTGAAGGCCCACATACCACTTCAGCTCTTTAATTTTAGCTGAGCCAGAATAGCATTGGCGCAGCTGCCTGAGCAGATCTCTTCGTCCCGAAACCATTTCTGTGGCAGGGATATTTCTTGCCCCTTGCAAGGAGAGGAAAAAGTTAATTGCATTTTTTTTCCTTTTTTTTTTTCCCCCCTTTTTTTTTTTTTGGAAAAGAGGAAATAAATATACCTACCCCACCCTAAGGGGACTGCACAAATCTGTCAGCCCTTGGCGGGTGGGGGCAGGCAGCTGGGCTGCGTTAAGGAAATAGCCCTTGGGAGGGAAGGGGCATGGGTGGGGGGGCTTGGCCGCCTGCCTGGTGCTGCAGGCAGGGAGGGAGATGCTGTACCGGGCTATATTTGGAGATCCCAGGCTGTGACGCTCTCTGCAGAGCTGTGGGGACTTGGGATGAATTAATTTTACCCGGGGTTGGAATAAAAGATCTGCAGCAAAGCCTCTGGTTTGGGGTTAGAACGTGAGCTCCGGGCTGAGGAAGGAGATCTCGGACCTTCTCCTGTGTGAGCTGGGGCCTTTGCTACACTAGATCCCTTCTAACCAAGATAACCAAATTCCGGCAGCCTCCTGGCTTCGCTGGAGGACCACGCTGGGCTGGCGTTGGGTTCATCTCATCTCCCCTGTCCCAGCAGAGAAAGGAGGATGGGAAGCAGACTGAGATGTGTTGGAAACCTGGATTCTCCTCCCTTCTCCATCTGCATTTCCGTGCTGCCTGTACTCCAACTGGGTCGGGCTGATGTCATGGCAAGACTTCCTCTCGCAGGCTGTTATCCCGCAGTGGGGATTTGATGGTGTGCAGACGGCTTTGCTGTTTCCCTTCCCGTCTGAGGCTGACTTGTGATGCTTTCCAAGCAGGGGTGTCTCAAGGGGCCAGTTGAGTGACAGCGGTAGCAGAGGCAGGTTCTCCACGATGACCCAACCTTGTGTGGGTACTTTGGTACCGCTTCTGAATTTAATGCTCAAAGGAACACATAAAGAGACAACATTTTAAGTTTCTTTGGGAGCTGATTGCCATAAAGTCTCCTGTGGTAGAGCCATGAGATCAAAGCAAAGTAGCAGGGTTGTATCTTGAAACAACTCAAAGCAACTTTCAAGCAGGACTAGATGATCTCCAAAGGTCCCTTCCAACCCTAACCATTCTGTGAATTCTGTGAACTCAAAGCAACTTTCAAGCGTCTCGTCTTGTTGAGCTTGAGGTCATCTGAATTCAAAGCTATTGTGTGCGTGATGTTTGTACAGAACCTATCCAAACCTTTCTCCTTTTGCTTTTACATCAGCAGTGGCCAGTGTGAGAAACCTGTACTCATCTTTTGCGCACAGCAGGAGGCAAGTCAACTCTGGAGGTTCAGGGGAGACTGTGCTCGGAGGAGGACCAAGGCTGAAGGTGGTGGTGCTGGTGGTGTGTTTGTGGGATTTACATCCACATGCTCTTAGCCAGGTGGATGCTTTGCCCGTGGTTTGCGTTTCAGCTGAATGGTGCAGAAGGCACAGGAGGGAAGATGTTAGGAAGGCAAGAAATGGGTTTATAATCCCAAGATAGCACCGCTTGGTCTAGGAGAGCATCGGTGGAACCTCACTGGTGTTTTCCAGCGGAGGGACAGACCTGCTGAGCCTGGGCATCCCCGTGGAGGCTGTGGGAAGATGTGATGCCTGGTGGCAAGGCATAGCCCTGGGGTGGGCGGGCTCTCTCTGTCCCCTCCGGCATGGTTCTGGAGTGAGGGACTCATCTGGATTTGGCAGAATGGGTTTCCTTGCCTCCTGTCTGGGATTCACCATCTGTTTGGGCTTTTAATATCACTTCATTCTCCCTCCCTACATCCCACGCCCCTGTCCCAGATGTATTTTTTTAAGTGGCTTTAATTAACTTACATTTTCCTGTGCGTGACAGCTCCTTGAGGTTTTGGTAGCTGTTTTCTGTCCTTCCACAGTTGTCACTGACATGTAGCACTTTCCCTGCAGACTGGCCCTCAAGCCTACCGTGTTTTTTCCCTGCTCTGCGGAATTATTTTAACATACTGGAAGGAAATGGTTTCCATGTGAGCCTTGTTACACACACTCAGTTGATTATTAGGTGCAATTTTCCTGATCCCTGCTGGTATCTACGAGGACTTCGAGCGAGGAAGCCGGAGGGAAGTAGGATGATAGGTTAGGTCAGATAGATTTATCTTCACGAGTGACAAGACTGATAACTCTGGAGTGGCATGGCTACAGGTGTTATCATTTGGGTGTCTCCTCAAGAGTGAAGGTTAATGTCTTGCCACTACTGATTCATCACGGTGTTATCTACGGGATTTATAGGTCTTCTTGTGCCTTTCCAGCAACAACGGGTTCGCTTTTCCAGAGCTCAGAGCTGTCTAGCTGCTCCCTGGTTGCAGCAACCGTAGCGATCACATCAGCAAACCCCTCCTCTCCTGGGTTCGTTTGCTTTTAAACCCAATGTTAGGAAAAATCTTTGCTTGTCATTGTGTAGTTTTGCACTTCCCCAGTGGAGGGAGGTTGGATGGATGAGGGCAAGCCCGACATTGGAGTCCTCTCCCAAGGGAAGGCATCAGGCAAATGAAGGCAAGGCAAGCCCTGATCCTGCCTTCCCGAGGATCACCCTAAGAAATGTGAGCAGGAGGATGGCAGGGAGCAAGGAGGGACTCAGATCTTAAAGTAAAATCTCTTTTAAAAAAAAAAAAAGAAAGAAAAAGCAGCAATAAATCCAACAAATTAAAATAAAAAGGCAACTAACATGAGTGACAATTGTACAGTATCCGATAACACCGCATCCTGGATTCCAGTGGGATAGGAAATATGAAGCAAAAATCACTCAGGTGCTTCTAGATAGCGATAAGGAAAGCAATTCCCATTTACCGGTAGAAATAAAATAAGAGGTCCTGATAAACCCTCCATGACTCGACTGGATTAGGGCTCTAGCTGTGAAAATTCATTATGGGCATGCAAAAGAATGCATATCTTGCCGAGCTAAACTGACTACAAACGCCATTTATCTGGAGAAGAGACGATTCACTCAGAATAAATAGATTTCTTTCAAAGGGTGAGTAGGGGGGGGGGGGGGGGGGGGGGGGGGGGGGGCATCTGTCAGAAATCTGTATCTCTGCCTTGTCATTTTTTATGCAAATAAGTCTCACAACTTTCTAAACCATGAAGAATGACTTTGTGTTGGAAGAGCGATCTTAAGCTGTTCCAGCAACTCCAGGCCAGGAGCTGCTGATTTCAGGAGGGCTTCTGGTGGCAAGAAGTGCCAGTCCTTGTCAAAGTGGATAACGCAATTTGGTTGGATGTTTTCAGAGTTCCCACTGAAAAACCCATTGCTTCACACTATTTTGTATTAACCCTTCCCTTCCCTTCCCTTGCCTTCCCCTTCCCCTTTTCCCTTTTCCCTTTCCCTTTCCCTTTCCCTTTCCCTTTCCCTTTTCCCTTTTCCCTTTCCTTCTTCTCTTCTCTTCTCTTCTCTTCTCTTCTCTTCTCTTCTCTTCTCTTCTCTTCTCTTCTCTTCTCTTCTCTTCTCTTCTCTTCTCTTCTCTTCTCTTCTCTTCTCTTCTCTTCTCTTCTCTTCTCTTCTCTTCTCTTCTCTCTCCCTCTCCCTCTCCCTCTCCCTCTCCCTCTCCTTATTCCTCTTCCTCTTCTCTTCCTCTTCTCTTCCTCTTCCCTTCCTCTTCCCTTCTTTTTCTTCTCTTTTTCCCATTCTCTGTAGGCATGACTTCGTGTCTGGGTCATGTGCAGAAGGGAGCCCGTGGCATGTTCTGCTCTGTCCTTGTCTTCAGCTCTCTTTCTTTTGGTATCAGTGGGGGTTAAAGCTGTGTCGCTCTGCTGGGTAGGGCTTAGTGGAACAGGACGCGTTTGAGCTTCAGTCCGTGGTTGACTTTGAGGTGGTTGTAGGTGGCTGCAGAAGCACTTACAGTGGTATGTAGGGACCAAAGCATCGTGTAACACCTTTCATTCTAGCAATTAGATAGCTCAGGATGCTAATTTCAGAAGTAGAATTGAGCTGGTAGGAGCCACGGAGGGTGGATGAAATCTGGATGTTCCAAAGGGTGAATAGAGTGTTGAGCCAACATTAAATGAATGAGGGGAAAAAAAAAAAAAAAAAACCCAAACAGAAAAAGATCTCTAGAATTTTTTTCCTGACAAGGAAGTTTTAGGTTTTGGTCCTGTGTTTTGGAAAGGCTCCTGATGAATCATGTGGCCCCAATTCAGTGTGTGTGAACAAAGCTTCAGAGGTGGAAGCCTGACCTCACAAACCCACCAAGCTCCCATCTCACAGGGTTTGGGACAAGCGGATCTCCTCTCTAAGGCAACGTGAATGCTTGGAGAGTAGAGGGATCCAGGTGGGATGTTGTATGTGTTCATAAACAGGTTGTAGGGCACACAGAGAACCTGGGTTATAGAAAAGCACGTTCAAAGGACTTTCCTAAATGCTTGATCCCAGATTTCTCAGGTACCTTCTCCATTACAGTCAGGAGGGATATTTGCACTGATTTCTGGCTCTGGTGATCTTAGCATTGCCTTTCCCTCTCTGGCCTTAGGAGACCACATCAGTAGATGGCTTCTAATGGGAGGAGAGGGACAGGTCGTTTAAAGAGCAGGAGGGACCAACCACCCGGCCACGTTGATGTTGGCCATCGCATGAATCTCTTTCACTTCTTCAGGGGCATTTTACATTTGTGTTTTGCCCTCCTCATTTCTGCAGCGCTGCACTGGCCGAGCTCTTGCAGTGCTCTGGAGTGATTCTGCTAATAGGATCTGACCTGATGGCTTTGCATGTTTTAAGTAAATTAAACACAGCTGCTAGGAAAATCCAGTAACCTTAACAGCACCACGGCTCCGTTGTCTGCATTGTAATTACAGCGGCAACTGCCTGGAAGTTCTACTTTCTGGTTTATTTTTAAATAACTTCTGAGCTACCCTTTGATCAACTGCTTCGTCCCTGAGTCCTGCCTGTCCTCTTCCTTGCTCTGGGTTTAACCCTTGCTGCTTCTTCAAGCGTCCGTCCCATTGCAGTTTAAGTCAGTCGCAAATGCAAGTGGCTGATTGCAAAAAAAAAAAAAAAAAAAAAAAAGACACTATTTTCTGAATATATCCTGCGATTCTGAGCTGAGGGTGAATCTGGGGAGGATTTTAAGCCAGAGCTTATAGGCTGCATGAATACCTCAGGCATTGAGAGAGAAGTGTTTTCTGGATGGTGAGGAAGTGCATCTTGAAGGATGCAGCTTTTTTCTCTTGCTTCAACCGAAATCCTTTGTACCCCTTCAGAGAGATGGGCTTTCTGTCACAGTGAAAACACTTTAATCAGAAGCAAAAGGAGTTGGTTTCATGTAGGAAGCAAAACTGGGAGCCTAATTAATTTTCCCTCGTCAACCCATGAGGGGAAAGCATGCCTGCAAGAGTGAACGATCAACTCCAGCATGGGCGGAGCTGCATTCTCCTTCCCTGTATTAAAAACTCAGCCCATCTTCCCTGCAGGATCTACAAGGGCTTAAATTTCTGGAGGAAATCTGGGCTGAGGAAAATGACGTAAGATTTTGCATCAGAGCCTGCAAAATGGCTCAAAAAACAGCTGAATTTTAGGTTTGTCCCAGTGAAAGAGGGAAGGTTGGCTCAACATCATGGGATGCTGGTCCCACCTCGAGTGCTCCAGAGCTACAGCTCCCCAGCTGCGCTCAAGGTCACATCGTAATTGGTTATACAAGCATAGAACCATGGAGTGGTTTGGGTTGGAAGGGACCTTCAAAGGCCATCTAGTTCAACTCCCCTGCCATGAGTAGGGACATCTTCAACTAGACCAGGTTGTTCAGAGTCCCGTCCAACATGACCTGGAATGTTTCCAAGGATGGGGCATCACCCACCTCTCTGGGCAACCTGGGCCAGGGTCTCACCATCCTCAGTGTAAATCATAGTTCTGGCTACCCTTCATCCTGCTGGTACATGGAATGAGCTGTCTCCTGGACATCTGAGGGTACTTCCAACAGAGCCGTTTGCCAGCTTGTTTTCCAACCTGACTTCTTTTCCACCGGGCTGGCCAAGACAGGCAGATCTCCACTGTGATGCTGTGGTCTGCTCTCCCATCTGCTGTCTGCAGCATGTCATCGTACATCTGCATCGGAGAGCGAAGCGGGTGCCTATGCATTTGATCTGGGCGAAAGCTCTGAGTGAGTGTGATTGAGGTTGTAAAGTTTATGAGATTCAGCGGTTTATGGTAAATTTTAAATTGACTTTGCAATCAGGGGACATTAGAGTTTTTAAAGGAAAGCCGGTGTGATGTGTTGCAGAACACAAGGTGGTAATTTCCCCTCTTATATTGATGCTATCAACAGTAAAGAATGAAGCAGCTGCTTCTCAGAAGATTGTTTTTTTTTCATGCATTCGATTTATGTAGTTTATAGACTATTATTTATTACGTGGGGTTTTTCCCCCCTTTACTGGCTTTCCCTCTCCCTCCGTTACTAGAATAACGCAGCTCTATCTTATCTACCACTTTTCATCTGTAGATTTCAAAGCCCTTTCCAACCACAGCCGACATCATTGTTTCCATTTTCACACGGGAAGGGGAAAATGGAGGGCCGGAGATGGGAACGGATGTCAGCCCAAAGACGCAGCCAGGCCACTCCTCCTCCTGAGCACGATCCACGCACTCATTTCTCCCCGGGTTGGGAGGGATGAGCTGTCTCAGGGCATTTTTGGCTGGAAAACACAGTCCCTGGCAAGCCCTGGTCCAGCAAGGAGAGCCCTGTGCCACTGCTCTGCCTGTGTGGCACCCCAACATCTACCGTGGGTGTTGCCAGCATCCACCCATGTGGCCACCGTCACCTGCCAAAGCAGCTTTTATCCATACACAAAAAGGAGTTGCTATTAAAAACGGCAATAATCATCACAAACACTCTCCTAGGAGATGAAATATCCACATGTGGTCATGCATGATAGAAGCACCTTTTCAAAGTACGTTTGCCAGGTGGGGTTTTCTGCAGGGACACGGGTGACTTGCTTCCCTTGAGTCTGGTGGGCTTCGCCAGGACAGTGCCCTATTTGAGGCAGCAAAGAATTTCAGCGGTGCTCAAGCTCTGAAGTTGCTTTGTTGGTTCATAGAAATGGGGTTTTTAGCTGAGCAGAATATTTTCTGGCAAGGTGGGATTCATCTGTCCACATTTAGATACCTGCATGGTAGCCACCTCTTGCCTAGTTGCCCAGGCTGCCTTCACCGTTGACGGAGAGCAGTAGGCACAATATCAGTGGTGGGTTTTTTCTTCTCCTAAGGGAGATATCTAGCTGAGATCAGCTGGATCTCACTGTGGCTTCTCTCCTTTGCTGATGAAGGGAGTCTTGCTAACTAGCCCAGTCTAGCTAATTAGCATTTTTCTGCAGATACACTCAGGTCTGTGACCCTGTGACCCTGAGTGTCTCCTTCCCACCACACGTTTCAGTATCTCAGCACAAAACTGAATGGCTGGAAGAAGAATCATAGAATCATAGAATGGTTTAGGCTGGAAAGGACCTTGAAGATCATTGAGTTCCAACCCCCCTGCCATGGGCAGGGACACCTCCCACTAGACCAGGTTGCCCAAGGCCACATCCAGCCTGGCCTTGAACACCTCCAGGGATGGGGCCTCAACAACCTCTCTGGGCAACCTGTTCCAGTGCCTTACCACCAAATTATCACCAAAAGGCAACATGACATGGGTTTTGCACACCTGATGTCATGTGCTCTGGTGTTCCACCATGGCTGGGCTCTGTGGTTGCACTGCAGGTCCTGACGCACCATGGTGAGATGTCTTCTTACTGACCTCCATGCACCTCCAGAAGGGATGGGGCCACCCTGGTCTGCCTGCCTGACCGGTGAGCACTGCTAAAGGAAGCTATGGCTTTATTTTTGTAGGTGGTAAAGGGACCAGTCTGTCATTTAATCACTATTGGGTCACCTCAGACACTCAGGCTGGGATGAGAAGGCAGCACTTCATAGTTTTCTCTGCATCTTCACTGAAGCCAGGGTTCACCCTCATTTCTTTCTGACAACATGGCGGTGTTTGCCTGCAGCTCCGTATTTTGCATGCAGTTATTAAACCTGCTAGAAAACAGTTCTGGCACCTTCCTGATTCACTAATGTGTCTGGTGAGGTCAAAGACTCTTGAGAGCGTATGAAGGAAATGGGCAGAGTCCTCTGGGAGGATCCTGGGGTCACCCGGGCGTGAGGGGAGATGTGAAATGAGCTCTTCCCCAGGCTTAGGCTCGTTCATTAAAACTGAATCACGGCAAAGGTGTTTTATGATGTTTGGTTTTCAGATATGCCAAGAAGATGAAAAAAAACCCCCACAAAACTGATTGCAAAAGTCCTGGGCATTTTAAAGTAATATTTGATGGGGATTTATTGAAGATGCTGTAATACAGCCTGTAGCAGCATCTGCTCTCCAGATTAACAGAGGGCTTGCAAACAGCACTTTGGAAGCAACCTCTGAGATTATTTGAAAACTAGAGAGCAAATTCCATTTGGTGAATGATTCATGACGTGGGTTTGCATATCAGTTGTTCCTTCTCCTTTCTTTGTCAAACATATTCTCTTCAACGAGATGATGCAGGAGGCACACAAACATGGGTAACCATGCTGGGAGTTTTTATGTGCCAGGGGTGGTACTCATCGCAGCAGGGGCCAGAGAGCGCAGAGCTGGAGAGCATCTTCTTCTAATGCAAATGGGTTTTATTTTGGGGCTATTGAAACTTGGACCAGGAGGTGGAGGTGGCCTGCAGTGGAAGATAAAAATATGAACTCAGTGCCTAATCTTATGTTACAGCAGATAGATGTTTGGTCAGGGAAGTCTGGAGGGTGTTTCACACCCCAAAGTAGATACTGATGTTGGAGTAACTGCGTGGCCCTCCAAACACCCCACATTGTGCTGACTGCATCCCCATGGGCTGCAGTAAGAGCTGGGACAGCCACCACACATGTAGGTCATGGTTCAGCTGCTAGATATAAGTGTCTAGTTTTACCCTAAGACATATAACTTAGTCTCCAGGTGTCAATCAAGAGGGATGAAGGTCCAAGCTCATATCTGGCAAAGCCACGCACAGGTCTTGGATAGTGTAGGGAGTCTAATGTGGTGATGGGACCAGGGCCACAGTGTGCTTCAGGTGAGCTAAATTTGAGCTGCTGGCTGCTAAGGGCTAGAGCATGGATGGACTCCTTGGGGGATGGTCCATTAGGAGTATGTGAGTGCTTGTTCTGTTGAGGGTAGGGCTGTCCCCAGTGTCGACACCCTGGAGAAGGGCTGTTTCGTCATGTGGCATTGACCTCAAGAGCAGGACAAGCATTCTCCTTCACCAGGCTGCTTGGGGACCATCCTTTCCGGCTCTGCAGCTCACGCCAGCCAGAGGATGGAGAGGTGAGTGTGCCAAAGAGAGGCAGAAGCTCCCCTTCTAGAGACACGTGGTGAGAGGAACGGACCCGCAAGTGAGCTGATGTGGCACGTTAGTGATGTATTCAAGGAGGGTAATTAGAAACCTTAACGTCATATCCAGGAGGGTGTGTTCGATTCATCTTGAAACCACCCCAAGAAGCTAAAAGGGACCTTGTGGCTGAGGGGGAAGCCACAGGAAAGCCTGTTTGCTTTATAGCTTTTCATCCTGCATGTGTTTGGGGAATGGGAGAAGGCAGCCTGGGCTGCTCTCAGCAATGCCCATCCTATTTTGGACAACGCTTCAAGGGCACCAGGGCATCCTCCCCAGCTCCCTGTTTGCTGACTCAGAGGGCGGACCACGAGTGTGGTTGTTCACAGGCACTGGTCTTCAGACCCCTCCTCATGGCAATGGGTTAATCAATCCGTAATTCATGTGCAGCCTTTGCTTAGCACAGAACCCCCCATTTATAGCCTCATCTGTAAGGATTCTCCTGAGCCTCAAACGGGGATTTTTTTAGATGTTGCCTGGTAAGCTGTGGTGTCCCTGAGTTCTCCTTGCCACGGGGAGAAGCCGCAATGCAGGACTCCGCCTGTAGAGAGAAAGAGACAACTTTAAGTAGAAGTTAAAGCTGAAGCCCAGCATCGCTCAAGGGAAATGCGGTGCCAGCCCCTGCCCTGACGCCGGGAGGAGGTTGTGCATCGACTTTAGCGGAGCTGATGAGCTGTGGCATGAAGCCAGGGCATTGCAGGATTTTTGCAGCTTTCCCTGGGAATTTTGCCCAAAATAAAGACGACAGTGCTCACCCACGTGGGCATGTCGACAGTGGCCTGCATTAAGCTCTTTGCCCCCTTGCTGATCACTTTTGGCTGTTGAGCAGCAAACGAGCCATTAGTCCTCGGCGGTGGCAGTTACTCATCAGCTAATGATCTGATCTGGGGCCGGGGCTGAGGAAGGAGGTCGTGCTTAAGTGCACAAGGTCAGAGCAGCTGGATGCTCTCAAAAGCAGATGGACTCATTAGCTGCAGAGAAGTCCCCTTGTTGGGGCTGATCATGGCCCCGGAGCTTGGCCAGCCTTCACGCCTGCAGTCACCGGGCTGGTCTGCAGCCTCCATGTGCTCTACCAGTCACCTGCACTCCGTGCATTGCTTACTGCCTAAATGTCCTCGTACCGATGGTTGTAGAAGCATGAAAAGGAAAAATACACACCATCGCAAAGGTTACCCATTGCGGTTTTTCTCCGCTCCTTGGGCGTGCATGCACAGCAATTATCTTACCAGTTTAATAAAACGGGTAAGGTGGTCAGAGCCCCTTGGTTCCTCGGTCCCGGGACAGTCATCCAGGTGTCAACTTGTCTTGAAAAATGTTGTTGGCACTTTCCCATGAGAGACAATCCCATAAAGGTTGACACAAGCCACAAGTGGATACAGCCTCCATATAAAAGGAGGAAGAAGGTAGGAGAGGGTTCCCAGTTGCTTGCCTGTGTCACAGGGAGTGGGAACTAGTGCTGGTGGACCCTGCCGCAGTAAACCTGTGCCAAGGGCTGCCTGGAGAAGGCAAGAAGGAGATGCTGGGGTGATTGATTCAGTTGGGACCTGCTTGGGGACCCTGGGAAGAGGAGGCAGCATCTCCATCTCCAGCTGACCCATGATAACAAGTATCTCCTCAGCTTGGTTTCAACCTTCTCATGTAAGATTTACCAAATGGGAATGCACTGTGTTGGCTCTGCCTGTGTCAAACACAGCAAATTCAGGGACTGCCAGCAATAAACAGCCGTTTCCTCACTTTGAGTGACTCCCAGTTGACTGCACACCACTAAGCCTCGGCTGAGAGATCCCTTTTCCCTTGCAGCTTCCACCAGTTGGTTGGAACCCCTTTATCCTAGCCAAAACTCATGTAGAAACCCAGGTTTAAGGAGAGATGTGAGCTGGTGGTGCCATTTGGGGGGAAAAAATGCAGATTGTGAGCTCATAGTTTCTTTTGCGTGTAGATACCTCTTATCCAGCTGACTGTTGAACCACAGGAGCAATTTGCATCTATGTGCTCCCATAGCATGTGTGCACAGCTGCCCTCGTCTTGTAATGGCCGTGGTGGTCATCCTCTCTGTCCTTACCCAGGAGGAGACCTGGGCCACCACCCCTAGCTGTACTAGGGGAGCTCTAGACACTGTTAATATGATGGCTGCCTGCTGGTAGGAGTCTCACACCTTGAGTTTGTGCTAAAGTGGAGTCAAGACCCCCAGAGCACACCCGTGCTCTGAGACCTGCCCACCTCCAGCCACACGTAGCCTGCATTAGTGGCCATCGGTGTGTTTCGTTATCTCCTCTAGCATGTGCTGGTGACCATCCTACTCAACACCTCCTGCGTGGAGGTGTCGGGTGACTGTTCAGAAGCGCCAGCCCACTGTCTCCATCATTTGCAAGTGCAATGTGATGGCCAGGTGCTGCTGTAGAGCTTCGTTATTCCAAAGTTTTTCCCAGGCTAAGACGGGTGGAGGACTTCTATGGGCAGACATGAGTGGATGCCGCTCGTATGCCTTCCCCCTCTGCACCCCATCACCTGCGGGATGTGGGTTTGTTGTGGGTACCACTGCGGGTACCACTGAGCTATCACTGACAACCAAACTATGTGTGTAGGAAGACAGGGGAAATTGATAATCCCAAAGGGACCAAGATGTAATGTTTATCTGGGGGGTGGGATGGGTGAAGCAGCCAACACTGCTTTGATGGGATCCATTTCTGTACTGTTCATCTTCCAGCTGTCGCTGGAGGAGATGCAATACAGCGGGAGGATGGGTTGGGTTTGCACCTCCACGGCATGGTGTTGCTGGGTGATTTTGGGATACAGGCATGAGAGAAGGGTGATGAGCAGAGAAACGGCTGAACTGACCGTGGAAAACTGGGTGGTAGGAGAGCAGGAGCAGGCCTTGTTCAGTGCTTTCTCAACATCTGGCAGCAAGTTCCTCCAGAGCTGGCCTTTCTTAACCAGAAGCTCAGTTCTGGATCTGATGAAAGTTTTTGTCTTTTTTTTTCTCTCCATTGTTCCTTAGGAAATGGTCAGAGGAGCAAAGGGAGCATCACCGCAGATTTGAAACGAAAACAAGGGTACCGGTGAGTACACATTTGGGTGTGCTGAGCTGGTGGCTTTGCGGGGAGAGCTGGTGGCTCCTCGCGAGCAGGATGAGAGTTGAGGAGTACGAAGTGGCTGTCCTGGTGTCTTTCTGGGGTCTTGCGGGTCTGATCCTGCCCTTCAGTTACTGAGGGAGAGGAGGTAGTATGTAGTGTTGATGGATCAGCACAAATCAGCTTTAACACCATCATGATTCTCTGCTATTGTCAAAGACCGAACTGCTAATTGCTCCTTCTGTAAATCCGTAGAAGATGCTCTCATAAATATGTGTGTTCTCTGTGCGGCAGTGCTGGAAGGAGCAGGCGGCAGATATGCTGGCAGCTGCACGGGAGTGCGCTGAGCAACAATATTTGTTAATGCTTGGAGTGCTTTTGGCTTTTGTTGTGCTTGGCCCCGTTGCAGACCCAGTCACGGGGCTGCAATCTGGGTGACATTTCAAGGTCCTCTCCAGACCTGTTTTCTGCAGCTGTCACGCAGGAGGAGGCTGTGGTTTGGGTGTTTGCCTAGAGTTCTTGAATAGGAAGAAAGGAGCATCCTTTTTTTCTCATCTGAGCTGGTTCGGATGTGCCAGACCCAGATCCTGAGTTGATGTTGCTGAACCAAGTTAACCTTTCATTGCACCGGGCAGGAGGCCGGTCTTTTTACACCGTCTTCTCATGAGCAACTGCCTGGTTTGCACTGGCCAAACGCTTAGCAGAGCCATGCAGTGAGTCCTCACGGGTCCCCATCCATCTGGGACCGAATCCCCCTGGTCCCCACACTGCACCCGCGTTACGGATGCTGAGGAGCACCTCGGTGCTGGGTTATCATAGAATCACAGCATGGTTTGGGTTGGAAGGGACCTTTAAAGGCCATCTAGTCCAACCCCCCTGCCATGAGCAGGGAGATCTTCCACTAGATGAGGTTGCTCAGAGCCCCCTCCAACCTGACCCCGAACATTTCCAGGGATGGGGCATCTCCCACCTCTCTGGGCAATCTAGGACAGTGTCTCACCACCCTCAGCATAAAGCATTTATTCCTTATACCTATTCCTGGGTCTGTGCTGTAGCCTGGACTACGTGGATGTGCAGGAGTGGTGCTGGTGGTGTGTGGATCATAGGGAGATGCAGATTTTAAGACTCACCTCAGCTTAGTATAGGTATGGAAAGAGGAGGAAGAAGGTGACACAGGCAGAGATGAGAAGAGGCTTTGGTAGGACACTTCTTCAGACGTTTAACAATGTAGCGGTCCCTGTATAGTGAGTGAGGGCGTTTTTAGCCCATGTTGCATCTGATCTAGTTTGGGCATCCACCCTAGGATGAGCTAGAAGTGTGTCCTCCGGCTGCAAGAGGAGCTCAGGTGAGGGGACAGTGTGTCTACAGGGTCACCGCCAGGCACGGCAGGCAGGGAGGGTGCTGAGACCTGGGCTTCCCCCCAAGCAGAAAAGCCCGAGAAGCAATGCTTTGTTCTCAGGAATCATCGCTGACTCCAAAACACGTGTTAATCAGTGCCCAGAGCAGACACCGAACTCCTCTCTGGCTCCCACACGTCCCACTCCCTCCCTTCTGCCTCTCTGCAATCAACTAGAAAATAAACTCAGCTTATCTTCCCGGGAACAGCAACCCCCTCGACTGTAAACAAGACAGCCTGGAAGGCCACCGGCCGTGGGGCTGGGTGCGATCGCCAGCCCGGAGGTGTTGGACCATGTTCCCCGGGGGA
>NW_009649194.1:10579-12404 GCF_000708025.1 Charadrius vociferus | reverse complement strand
TGGCTGAGGCCAAACCACGACACTCATCAGGAGGGGTATGCTTTCTTTGACCTTCCTTTTCTGGCTGACATAGCTGTAGAAGCCCATCTTATTATTCTTTGTGTTTCTCACCAAGTTCAGCTCCAGCTGCGCCTTGGCTTTCCTGACCCCATCCCTACACAACTTGGCAGCATCCCAATACTCTTCCCAGGATATCTGTCCCTTCTTCCACTGCCTGTGCACTTCCTTCTTGCCCTTTAGTTTGACCAGCAGGTCTTGACACAGCCATGCCAGTCTCTGATTTCTTACACCTGGGGATTGAGAGTTCTTGCGCTCTAAGGAAAGCATCCTTAAAGGTCTGGCAGCTCTGTTCTGCTCCTCTTGTCCCTGAGGGGGTCCTATTGACTAACTCCTTGAAGGGCTGGAAGTTTGCTTTCCTAAAATTCAGGGTTCTGACTTAATTCTACACCTGACCTGTATTCCTCAGGACTGCGAACTCCACCAGTGCATGATCACGACAGCCTAGGCTGTCTCCAATCTTGACGTCACCAATTAGCTCACTTGCGTTGGTGACAAACAAGTCCAGTATCGCATCCCCTCTGGTAGGGCTGTCTCTTACCTGGCTTAAGAAGTTATCCTCAACGCACTCCAGGAGTCTCCTGGGTTGCCTATAGCTCACCGTGATACTTTTCTAGCAAATATCATAGAATCATTTAGGTTGGAAAAGACCGTTAAGATAAAGTCCAACCATTAACCTAACACTGCCAACACCACCACTAAACCATGTCCCTAGAGCACCATGTCTACCTGTCTTTTGAATACCTCCAGGAATGGTGATTCCACCACTTCCCTGGGCAGCCTGTTCCAATGCTTGCCAACCCTTTCAGTGAAGAAATTTCTCCTAATATCCAATCTAAACCTTCCCTGGTGCAACTTGAGGCTATTTCCTCTCGTTCTATTGCTTGTTACTTGGGAAAAGAGACCGACACCCACCTCGCTACAACCTCCTTTCAGGTAGATGTAGAGCGCGATAAGATCTCCCCTCAGCCTCCTTTTCTCCAGGCTAAACAACCCCAGTTCCCTCAGCCGCTCCTCATAAGACTTGTTATCTAGGCCCCTCACCAGCTTTGTTGACCTCTGAACACATTCAAACACCTCAATGCCTTTCTTGTAGTGAGCTGAACTGAAACACAGTATTCAAGGTGGGGCCTCACCAGTGCTGAGGACAGGGGGACAATCACTTCCCTAGTCCTGCTCACCACACTATTCCTGATACAAGCCAGGATGCTGTTGGCCTTCTTGGCCACCTGGGCACACTGCTGGCTCGTATTCAGCCGGCTGTCAACCAACACCCCCAGGTCCTTTTCTGCCGGGCAGCTTTCCAGCCTTTTTTCCCCAAGCCTGTAGTGCTGCATGACGTTGTGACCCAAGTGCAGGACCCGGCACGTGGCCTTGTTGAACCTCATACCATTGGCTTCGGCCCATCGATCCAGCCTGTCCAGATCCCTCTGTAGAGCCATCCTACCCTCAAGCAGGTGGACACTCCCACCCAACTTGGTGTTGCCTGCAAACTTACTGAGGGTGCACTCGATCCCCTTATCCAGGTCAATGATAAAAATATTAAAGGAAACCAGGCCCAGTACCAAGCCCTGGGGAACACCACTTGAGACAGGCTGCCAACTGGATTTAACTCCATTCACCATCACTCTCTGGGCCCAGCCATCCAGCTGTTTGCGCAGTGAAGCGTACGCCCATCCAAGCCCTGAGCAGCCAGTTTCTCCAGGAGAACGCTGTGGGAAACAGTGTCAAAAGCTTTACTAAAGTCCAGGTAAACAACACACACAGC
>NW_009649194.1:8291-10148 GCF_000708025.1 Charadrius vociferus | reverse complement strand
CCTCAGCCTTTTCCTCAGCCTTTGTCTCTATGTTTCCCCCCCCCCCATGCAATAAAGGATGGAGATTCTCCTTCGCCCTCCTTTTGTTGTTAATGTATTTATAGAAACATTTTTTATTGCCTTTTACAGCAGTAGCCAGATTAAGTTCTAGTTGGGCTTTGGCCCTTCTAATTTTCTCCCTGCATAGTCTCACAACATCTTTGTAGTCCTCCTGAGTTGCCTGTCCCTTCCTCCAAGGGTCAAAACTCTCTTTTTTTTCCTCTGAGTTCCAGCAAAAGCTCTCTGTTCAGCCAGGCCAGTCTTCCCCGACGGCTCGTCTTTCTGCCCATAGGGACGGCCTGCTCCTGTGCCTTAAAGATTTCCTTGAAGAACGTCCAGCCTTCCTGGACTCCTTTGCCCTTCAGGACTGCCTTCCAAGGGACTCTTTCAACCAGGCACCTAAACAGGCCAAAGTCTGCCCTCCGGAAGTCCAAGGTGGCAGTTCTGCTGATCCTCCTCCTTGCTTCTCTAAGAATCGAAAACTCTATCATTTCACGATCGCTATGCCCAAGACAGCCTCCAACCTTCACATCCCCCACAAGTCCTTCTCTGTTTCACAAACAACAGGTCCAGCGGGACACCCTCCCTAATTGGCTCACTCACCTGCTGTGTCAGGAAGTTATCTTCCACACACTCCAGGAACCTCCTAGACTTTCCTCTCTGCTGCAGACAGCAGACATCTGGTAACCTGAAGTTCCCAACAAGAACAAGGGCTAGCGATTGTGAGACTTCTCCCAGCTGCTTATAGAATATTTTGTCTGCTTCTTCATCCTGGTTGGGCGGTCTATAACAGACTCCATCCATGACATCTGCCTTGTTGGCCCTCCCCCTGATTCTTACCCATAAATACTCAACTCTATCATCACCATCATTAAGCTCTAGACAATCAAAACACTCCCATACAGGTCTACCCCACCGCCTCTCCTACATGGCCTATCCCTTCTGAAGAGTTTATAGCCATCAATTGCAGCACTCCAGTCATGTGAGTCATCCCACCACGTTTCCGTGATGGCAACGATATCATAGTTTGCCTGCTGCACAATGGCTTTCACCTCCTCCTGGGTTCCCAGCAGGATGGGAGCCTGCAACCATGATGCCTACTGTAGCTGGAGCAAGAAGGCTTCATCTATAGGGTCCCCTTGACTGGGTGGCCTCTAGTAGACACCAACTAGAAGGTTCCCCTTGTTGCCTCTGTCTACAGTTCTTACCCGTAAGCTTTCAACCTGCTCGTGGCTATTCTTCTGAGACAGCTCTTCACAATCTATCTATTTCTTGATGTAGAGGGCAATGCCTCCGCCCCTCCTTCCCTGCCTGTCCCTTCTGAACAGCCTGATTCGGCCATCTATAGCCGAACTCCAGTCATGGGATTTGTCCCACCAAGTTTTAGCAATGGCAACCAGGTTGTAGCTTTCTAGCAGCACAGTGGCTTCCAATCCTCCTGATTGTTGCCCATGCTGCATGCATTGCTGTAGGGGCACTTCAGCTGGGCTGTCAGATGTGTCATCTGCTTAGATGAACACCCCTTAATTCCTTTGAGGAATTTCACTCGTGTTTCTCTGTTGGGTCCTGTTACCTCAGGAGTCCATGTCTCATCTCTATAAGAATTCAAGTGTGCTGCAGTGTATGCAACACATCACGGAGCAACAGGCTGAGGGCCCTCTCTAGCACCCCGTCCTTCTAACCTTGGTGTGTCATTCCACAGCTTGCCGTGGGAAAGCCTGATATTATCAGAGAATCATTGAATGTTTTAGGTTGTAAGGGACCTTGAAGATCATCAAGTTCCAACCCCCTGCCATAGGCAGGGACACCTCCCCATAG
>NW_009649194.1:7807-8167 GCF_000708025.1 Charadrius vociferus | reverse complement strand
CCAGTGCCTTACAACCCTCAAAGTAAAAAATTTCTTCCTAATGTTTAATCTAAACCTGCCCTCTTCCAGTTTGAAGCCATTCCCCCTCATCCTATCACTACATGCCCTTGTAAAAAGTCCTTCCCCAGCTCTCCTGTAGGTCCCCATTAAGTACTGGAAGGCTTCAATAAGGTCTCCCCAGAGCCTTCTCTTCTCCAGGCAGAACAGCCCCAACTCTCTCAGCCTCTCCTCATAGGAGAGGTGCTCCAGCCTGTCCTGGTTTGAGGTAAAACGGAACCGATTTTGTTCAGTAACTTCACTTCTTAGCTGGGCCTCTCTAGCTACTGAAATTAACAGCATATTGTGCAGACAATGTTCACT
>NW_009649194.1:2801-7517 GCF_000708025.1 Charadrius vociferus | reverse complement strand
TTATTATTAATATTTCATTAAAGTAGTTTAGTTCCTTCTAAACTCATAAGTCTCTCTTTCCTCCTCTGCTTCTCTCTTTGAAGAGGGGTAGAGGGGAGCATCTGTCGTTCCCATCTGGGGTCCCCCAGGTCTCCAGTAGCCGATTTGGCCTAAACCACGACACAGCCCTCGGATCATCCTCACAGCCCTCCTCTGGACACGCTCCAGCAGGTCCATGTCCTTCTTATGTTGGGGACTCCAGAGCTGGATGCAGTACTCCAGGTGGGGTCTCATGAGAGTGGAGTAGAGGGAAAGAATCACCTCCCTCGACCTGCTGGCCACACTTCTTCTGATGCAGCCCAGGATGCGGTTGGCCTTCTGGGCTGCGAGCACACATTGCTGGCTCATGTTGAGCTTCTCGTCGATCAGCACACCCAGGTCCTTCTCCTCAGGGCTGCTCTCCAGCCATTCCCCACCTAGCCTGTATTTGTGCTTGGGATTGCTCCGACCCACATGTAGGACCTTGCACTTGGCCTTGTTGAACTGCATGAGGTTGGCTTGGGCCCACCTCTCCAGCCTGTCTAGGTCCCTCTGGATGGCATCCCTCCCCTCCAGCATGTCTACCTCGCCAAACAGCTTGGTATCATCGGCAAACTTGCTGAGGGTGCACTTGATCCCACTGTCCATGTTGCCGATAAAGATTTTGAACAGCATGGGTCCCAGTACCGACCCCTGAGGAACACCACTCGTCACTGCTCTCCACTTGGAGACCACTTATTCCCCTTCCCCCTCAAAACCTAGTTTAAAGCTGTGTCAATGAGTCCTGATAGCTTGTGAGCAAAGACAATCTTGCCCCTTTCATAAAGGGGAATCCCACCTGACACCAGCAAGTCTGGTGCCATGTAGACTATCCCATTATTGAAAAACCCCAAATTGTATGGGTGACACCAGCCATGGAGCCATGTATTAATAGACTGGGCCCCTCTATTTTTTCCACTGTCACTGCCCGCAACTAGGAAGAGAGAGGAAAAAATAACCTGTGCTCCAGATGCCCTTACCAACCATCCTAAAGCCCTGAAGTCTCTTTTGATCCTCCTTGGACTATGCATTGCAGCTCCATCGCCCACACATATGGAAGAGCAGCAATGGGTAATAGTCTGAGGGCTGTACCAAGCTAGGAAGTTTCCGAGTGATGTCCTTAGCTGGGCCCCAGGGAGGCAGCAGACTTCTGGCTGGCATATTGGACCCTCTGTTCCCCTCAGAAGGGACTCGCCTACAACTATAACCCGTCTTTTCTTCCTCACAGAGGTGGTCATGATACAGGGGGTAGGCCTTTCTGACCTTGGCAACGCCTCTGGTGTAGATGGACCATCATCCATTGACTGACCTTCCACATCCACCTGGTCACATCTCAGTGTTTTAAAGAATGTTTTAAATGCTTTAAAGAAACACATTTGACTAACTCCCCATTCTTCAACAAGGGTAAGAGTTAGGAGTGGATCAACCAGTAACAGCCATTTTCCCCTAAGTGCCAAAAATTAAATTAAAATACTTATTTTAGGTAACTATAATGCTAATAAATACATCCTTAAATACTCGTCTTCCACAATATTCTCTAGCCAATTTAAGCCAACTAAATCTGCCATCTCAAATTGACACATACCATAACCATCTTTATGAAGACAACATACTAAATATAGTCCAAGAAAAGTGAGGAGAAGCTAAAGTCTTTATAAAAAGACATCTTGACATGATGGAGACAAGCACATCTTACAAAAGCTTTGCTGAATGATGACGAATTACAAGGTAGAGTGAATTTGGATACTTGTCCACAGCACAAAGATCATAAAGGAAAGTAGTTACAGACAGACTACTCATTAATAAACCAGGAATTAATCCAAGAGATTAAGTTTAACAGGACACCTTACTAGAATTCATGGCTGTGCAGTATCCATACTGCTTCTAGCATGAAATGTATTCATTCCAGCCTGAGCAATGACCAGTCACCCACAGCTTGGTATTCACCATATACACAGTGCATAATTACCTGACTTGCCTGATGGTATTCAATGAGCCAAGGAGGCTGTACTACACTGGCAGAACAGTGAATTCTTCACTATAACAAATGAGACTAAGGCACTGATGGTTTGGTAAGCCAATTCCTCTCCCCCATCCCAAGTTTTCTGTGTTCTGACCATTGGAATAGGTAAACTCTCCGCCAGCCAGATACTACAAGCTCACGGTACAAGCTTATGTAAGATATCAGTATCCATTAAATAATGAATATAGTACATTGACTCTCGTGTGACCAGGTACATGGATTATCAATTTCAACAACCAAGGCCAGCTAACTTTGTTATTTGCCCCCTTCGAGGGTCGGAAGCAGAAAAGTGTAGAAGGGTCCCACCTGTGGGGAGGAGCGGACAGGACAGGTGACCCAAAACTGACCAACGGGGCAGTCCATCCCATCTGCCTCATTCTCAGTATAAAACCTGAGAATCAAAGGGTCAGCTCTCTTTCTTCAATGGCCAACAACCGAGGAGGACTCTGTTTGTCTGCCTTTGATCCAGATCCTGAATGCAGATCTGGAATCCAGTTCCCGTCCATCACTGAGTCCAGCCTGGGACTTCCCCAGTGCCAGCCGGTGACGTGACTGTCATCCTGTGAGCTTGATATGGTTTTGTATATATTTCATTTTTTATTTTTTATTTTATAATTAATATTTCATTAAAGTAATTTAGTTCCTTCTAAACTCATAAGTCTCTTTCTCTCTCTCCTGCCTTTCCTTGGAGAGAGAGGTGGGGAGGAGCATCTGTCATTCTGCCTGAGTGGCCAATCTGGCCCAAACCATGACACTTCTAGAGCACTCAATTTTAAGACCTTAGTAGAGCATCAGAAAACTATTTTTATAACTGCAATGTTAACCGCCCAGTACATCTTGGTCTAGACATAGTCTGAAATCCATGGGCAATTGCATTTAGATGCTAATACAAAATAGCTACTGAAACAAGACCTCTGCTCTGAACATTAGCAAATGTCTGATACTTAACCGTAGATCCACAGAGCTGGAGCTGGCCCTGGCTTGGATGCATTCACTCATTCTCAGAGAGCAGAGAGATTATCAGTAACACATACCTACATTGCTGGTTTTGACCACCTTGTTAAAAGACTGTCTGCAAAGGAATGCTATATTGCAATACTCCAGCGTGTACTGTCTAAAGAGTCTTCAAAATATTTGCTAGTTTTGTCTTCTTGACCTTAACATGCCAAGATACTACTTGAGAGTAATGACACCAACTTTACACCCTTTCTCCAATTAATTTTTATAGTCCTTCAGTATTTAGAATTATTTCCACTCCCTCTATAGATACAGGTTTGCACTGTTCCTTAAGAAGCTACCATGCTAAAACACTAGCAGTCATGGAGTTTATGAAATGGAGAAATTAAGGATTTGGGGTTTTGTAAGTCAGGTTTTTGTTTTCAGAAGTGCTCAATTTAATTGTAGAGAAAGTACAAAGTTTACTCCTCTTCAACAGTTCTCTTTATTTGTAATACGATATGCTTAACTGACATATCTATAATAAATAAATGAGATGTTTTCCATTATTTGAATTTTAAAAGCTACATAATTCTGTCTGCTTCGCAGTTTTAAGAATATATCCCCAAAACACTATAACATCATTTAGCCTTTTGGCAAGTTTTTGAAACACATTATCACTTTCTTGAATATGTAGACAGCTGCAAGCTTGGGTTTATTCTGTTTGGGAATTTTTTAATTATTTTTTTATTTTTTGGCAAATGAAAGGGAAGACAACAAGAAAATAAAAGCTAGTCTAAGAAGTCATTCCTTCCTACATCTTGTACAGTGAGCCCCAGTGACTGGGACAGAGCCAATGACACAGCTGTTATCACCCTACATGCAAGAAAATTAATAAATTGGAGAATTCCAAGTATCCTTAACAGCTTGAGGAAAGAGACATTTTTGACTTACGCATTACTATATCAATTTCACATTCGAATTCCTGAATGATCAAAATACAAAGGACATGAGTTATAACTTTTATACTCTGAACTACGTCATAAAGTCTTAGAAAACCAGCATCTTGTTAATGCATTAAAAGTCTGCCTCCACCTTACAGTTAGCCAAATCATACTGGGTTTCTGTTGCTTTTGAACATGGATGAGTTTCCATTCTATTCAGAGGCTATCAGGAAAGCACAAGGTTTATTTTTTCATCCCACTATACAAATTACTAAGAATACAACTGGGGAAAGTTTTCACAGGTATCTAGATCACTTTTATAGCTACTAAATTAGATGTGATCAGATTCATTTTAAAGATTTTATTCCTTCTAATTTCCTTAAAACCTCAAGTGGATATCCCAATTCATTTAGGGGATCTGCTGTAAAGCAGATTTCTCTAGAGCCTTCTTCACTGTATTGGGAAATTCACACTTTGTTTTATATCCTCTGAAGACTCCAGAAGAGTTAAACCGAGTCTTCACTGCTCTTAAATTTCACCTTGTCACACTGAGCTTAAAGCAGTCGTTTTCAGGACTGACCACCCTTAAAAGACCAGGGGAAGGTCCTCACGTTGGGGATCTGGAAGCCAAGACGGCTCTTCCAGACATCCGATGTGGCTACGGCGGAGGCAAACCTCTGCAGATCACGGTGCGCCCCGCTTTTCTTTCATCAGGTTGATGCACAGCATCGATCGCAGCAGGATTCCTGCTCCTTA
>NW_009649194.1:0-1343 GCF_000708025.1 Charadrius vociferus | reverse complement strand
GGGTGCCCGACTCCAAAGGCAGCTGGTCCTGTGTCAGAAACACATGCCTGCATCCCCCTGCTTTGCAAACACTTCAAACCTGACAGCATTACTGGCTAAACAGGAAAGAAACACAGCAGACATTCTAAAATTGCAAAAATATTTGTAGATTCCAGCACATCCATGCTAGTAGTATTGCAAAGAAACAGTCAGCACCGTGAGCTTGCCAGATCCTACTTTTTTTGGCTCAGTCCTTCAATAGTACCATGCAAACAGATAGCATGTGTTGCTGCTTCTAATTCAACAGAGTAGCCCAAGCTCCAGCACTATCTACTACCTTGCTGGGCCCCTACCTCATCTTAGGTTCAGCAAATATTTTCATGAACTCTCCAAGTTTTCCTGAATTTATAAACATTAGGTACAACTTCTAAACAATGCCAATTGGCATTGGGATACCCAAGGTGGAAGATGCATCCCAGCTCCTTGCTACTTCTAGGACCACTTTCGATATTTTCATGGTATTTTCCTGCTTGAGTGATGTTGTAGCCACCAGAGGCATAATAAACTATAATGAGCATGAGAGGGAGATATCAATGAGATACTAGATGTCAATCCCCACATAAAAGTGGAAGACCACTTTTTACCAATGGATGTTATGGCACCGTAAAACATGACAAAACCAACAATGATATGCTCACAACTGTTGCTTTAAAAAAAGGTTTGTCCTCTCGTAAGGTCTCTACTACCTGAGAGCAAGTGTATCCTAGGAAGAGGCTGGAATGAAAGACAGCAAAAGGATTTACCTAACAATGTGATCCCCCCAGAGTAAGGGCAGATATTTTCAAAAGTTATTTTAATTCATACATACACGTGTTTTACAGATCCTTGCTTCAACATTTTGACATTTGACAGCAGCAGGACTTTGGGTTTTTTGATCATGGGTCGGTTTACGGGACACCAGGCCTGCTCATGACAGACGGGATATGCCTGTATCAAAGAGGAAAAGAATCTTGACGCAGGAGTTGGCAGGGCTCATTGAAAGGGCTTTAAACTAGATTTGAAGGTGGAAGGGGGTGAAACCAGGCTTGCTGGAGATAAACCTGGGGGTGGTGTGCCAATGGCTGTGGGACAGGATGCCAGTGAGGTCCCTCGGTGTGCTGTCTCAGTGAAGGTAAGGAATGGAGATCCACGTGGCAGCAAACATGCAAAGGTTATTGATGGGTTAGAAGCTACAGCCACGCCTGGTAATGGTCAGGTACAAATTAGGGATTCTCCAAGAAAAAAGGTGGTGGGACCATTATCCCAACTGAAGTGCTTCTACACTAACACACACAATGTGGGCAACAAACAGGAGGAGGTGGAAG
>NW_009649193.1:594144-597646 GCF_000708025.1 Charadrius vociferus | reverse complement strand
AAAAAATATTGAAAGACAATACTTGTACATCACAGAAAATTAGAAATATTTGCCCTGGGGTGGTTGTTATTTGCTTGGTTTTTCCTAGTTGAAACTTTGGATATTTTTTTTTCCCCTAATTAAACAGTTTTGTTGAGTCTCAGATCCCTTTTTGATGCCTTTTCTGTTGCTGTGAATGGCTCATCCCAGGCTGCACCTCCGTGCCCATCGCTCTGAGGCTAAACAATAACACGGGGAGAGGTGGGGGAGAGGCATTGCGGAGGGTAAACATGGCTAATCAGGACTTGCCTAATACGAGCGCCGGCTTAACGAGAACCCAGGGACTGTGCTTCCTGTGCCGGATTTGGCTGAAGGAAAACGCTTTGTGCTCTCGCCGCTGAGCTTGAGACAGCTCCGTTCCTTCCAACGCTCCTCCTCGACGGCCACGGGACGGGATGCACCTCCGCGAGGGATCCATGAGGATCCAGAGATGCTGGAGGAGCCCAGCCAGAACCCAGGAGCTGAAGGATCCAGGGCTTGTTTTGTTCAGAGGGAGATGTTTAAAATAAAAGCACTGTTCGTGCCTCGCTTTTTCCAAGCAAAGCCACCAAAGGGCCCTGCCCGCGCCCCTTAATGTCCTTCAGGCTCTCTAGGGAGATTTGGGGGGCTTTTTTTAGGGACTTCCTTCAATAAATGACAGCGAAAGTGCTACTGCTCTGCCCCGGAGACTCAGCTGAATCGTCTCTCTGTCCATGTTGGGAAGCATCTGGCGACCGCTCCTCCACAGCCCCAGCTGGGATGGGGGTTTGGGGTGGAATGGGATTAGGACTGGGAGGGATGGCATGGCATGGCATGGCATGGGACGGAAAGAGATGCGATGGGACGGGACGAGATGGGACGAGATGGGACAGGATGAGATGGGATGGGATGGGATGGGATGGGGAGGGTGCCTCTGGCCTCTCCCTGGTTGATGAGAAGGGAGATTTGGGGTTCAGTGCTGGGGGTGTGGGCTCAGGGGAGGAGGGAGGGAGCTGGGGGGTGGGTGTCAGGGTGGGCATGGGGAGGTGGGTGCTGGGCTGTGGACAGGCGATGAGTGAGGTTACAGCGTGGAGAGGTGGGCGCAGGTGTGGGTGGGTGCCCAGATGTGCGCAGTAGGTGGGTGCAGATGTGAGTGGGTACCCAGATGTGAATGGTAAGTGGTTGCAGGTGTGGATGTGTATCCAGACATGAACGGTAGGTGGATGCAGGTGTGGGTGGGAGTCTGGACATGCACAGTAGGTGGGCACGGATGTAGGTGGGCATCCAGATGTGTACAGTAGGTGGGTGCAGATGTGTGTGGGTATGGAGACATGCACAGTCGGTGGGCACAGGTGTGGGTGGGTGTCTGGATGTGCCTGGTAGGTGGGTGCAGAACCAGGTGGGTGCCCAGAAGTTCACAGTAGGTGGGTGCAGATATGGGTGGGCATCCAGATGTGCACGATAGGTGGGCACAGATGCGGGTGGGATGTGGGTGGGTGTCTGGATGTGCCTGGTAGGTGGGTGCAGAACCAGGTGGGCACCCAGATGTGCACGATAGGTGGGCGCAGATGCAGGTGGGCATCCAGATGTGCACTGTAGGTGGGTGCAGACATGGGTGGGCACCCAGATGTGCACGACAGGTGGGCGCAGATGTGGGTGGGTGTCTGGATGTGCCTGGTAGGTGGGTGCAGAACCAGGTGGGCACCCAGATGTGCACGATAGGTGGGCGCAGATGCAGGTGGGCATCCAGATGTGCACTGTAGGTGGGTGCAGACATGGGTGGGCACCCAGATGTGCACGACAGGTGGGCGCAGATGTGGGTGGGTGTCTGGATGTGCCTGGTAGGTGGGTGCAGAACCAGGTGGGCACCCAGATGTGCACGATAGGTGGGCGCAGATGCAGGTGGGCATCCAGATGTGCACTGTAGGTGGGTGCAGACATGGGTGGGCACCCAGATGTGCACGACAGGTGGGCGCAGATGTGGGTGGGTGTCTGGATGTGCCTGGTAGGTGGGTGCAGAACCAGGTGGGCACCCAGATGTGCACGATAGGTGGGCGCAGATGCAGGTGGGCATCCAGATGTGCACTGTAGGTGGGTGCAGACATGGGTGGGCACCCAGATGTGCACGACAGGTGGGCGCAGATGTGGGTGGGTGTCTGGATGTGCCTGGTAGGTGGGTGCAGAACCAGGTGGGCACCCAGATGTGCACGATAGGTGGGCGCAGATGCAGGTGGGCATCCAGATGTGCACTGTAGGTGGGTGCAGACATGGGTGGGCACCCAGATGTGCACGACAGGTGGGCGCAGATGTGGGTGGGTGTCTGGATGTGCCTGGTAGGTGGGTGCAGAACCAGGTGGGCACCCAGATGTGCACGATAGGTGGGCGCAGATGCAGGTGGGCATCCAGATGTGCACGGTAGGTGGGTGCAGACACGGGTGGGCACCCAGATGTGCACGACAGGTGGGCGCAGATGTGGGTGGGTGCCCAGACATGGATGGTAGGTGGGTGCAGACATGTGTGCGCATCCAGATGTGCCTGGTAGGTGGGCGCAGACGCGGGTGGGTGCCCAGACTTGCATGGTAGGTGGGTGCAGACATGGGTGGGCACCCAGATGTGCACGATAGGTGGGCGCAGATATGGGTGGGTGTCTGGATGTGCCTGGTAGGTGGGTGCAGAACCAGGTGGGCACCCAGATGTGCACGATAGGTGGGCGCAGATGCAGGTGGGCATCCAGATGTGCACTGTAGGTGGGTGCAGACATGGGTGGGCACCCAGATGTGCACGACAGGTGGGCGCAGATGTGGGTGGGTGCCCAGACATGGATGGTAGGTGGGTGCAGACATGTGTGCGCATCCAGATGTGCCTGGTAGGTGGGCGCAGACGCGGGTGGGTGCCCAGACTTGCATGGTAGGTGGGTGCAGACACGGGTGGGCACCCAGATGTGCACGACAGGTGGGCGCAGATGTGGGTGGGTGCCCAGACATGGATGGTAGGTGGGTGCAGACATGTGTGCGCATCCAGATGTGCCTGGTAGGTGGGCGCAGACGCGGGTGGGTGCCCAGACTTGCATGGTAGGTGGGTGCAGACACGGGTGGGCACCCAGATGTGCACGACAGGTGGGCGCAGATGTGGGTGGGTGCCCAGACATGGATGGTAGGTGGGTGCAGACATGTGTGCGCATCCAGATGTGCCTGGTAGGTGGGCGCAGACGCGGGTGGGTGCCCAGACTTGCATGGTAGGTGGGTGCAGACATGGGTGGGCACCCAGATGTGCACAATAGGTGGGCGCAGATGTGGGTGGGTGCCCAGACATGGATGGTAGGTGGGTGCAGACATGTGTGCGCATCCAGATGTGCCTGGTAGGTGGGCGCAGACGCGGGTGGGTGCCCAGACTTGCATGGTAGGTGGGTGCAGACATGGGTGGGCACCCAGATGTGCATGATAGGTGGGCACAGATGTGGGTGAGTGCCAAGACATGCATGATAGGTGGGTGCAGACATGGGTGG
>NW_009649193.1:592665-593041 GCF_000708025.1 Charadrius vociferus | reverse complement strand
GCACTGGAGGCTTCTGGGCCTCCCGCAGACGCCAGCGGTTCCCCGGTCTTTCCCCATCCCGGCCATCCCGACCCGTGAGAAGTTATCCCCGGGCTCCTCCATGGCAAACTTTTGCCCAGCCAGGGTGGCCGGAGCCCCCCACCGTGCCCCGGGAAGGCCACTGTCGCCCCAACGCCATGCGGAGCCATGCCGGGAATGCCGCGTTCCCTCTCCTTTTCCCTCCCAGCTTGCTTGCTTTTTTTTTTTTTTTCTTCCTCTCCTCTTTCGGGGAGGAGACAGGGGAGGGTTTGGAGGCCACACCACCGTGGCAGCTTACGCTCGGGCTCCCGACACCCTACGCCGAGGAACCTCGGGCGGCTACGGGCCGGGGGCAGCG
>NW_009649193.1:591952-592461 GCF_000708025.1 Charadrius vociferus | reverse complement strand
CCCCCCCCCCCCCCCCTTTTTTTTTTTTTTTTTTTTTTTTCTGCAAATGGATTGAATGAGCGAGTCGCTTCCAGCGCACAAAACCCTTTCGATGCATTTGTGCGCATATATACATATATATATATATATATATTTATTTAAGGAGTGAGGAGGTTTCAAAACTAACCCAAGAGGGCCAGCTGTATCCCAAAACCACATGCAAATGCAGCAAAGTTGGGCTGCGAGTTTCATAGTTGTACTTTAGAAAAAAAAAAAGAAAAAAAAAAGAATCACTGAGGTTGCAGCTCTGTCAGGGTTTCTCCCCGCAGCTGGTTGGGGTTTTTTTTGGGGTGCTGGTGCCTGCGGTCGCATACTGGGAACCCCGTCCCGGAGAGGTGGTACCTGGGCTCGCTGCTGCAAGGGCTTTTGGTTAATGTGATGCTCCGAGGGCGGTTTTGAAATGCGATGGGATGAAACCCCCGTTTCCCCCTGTGGAGGTGGTGGCAGGGAGAGTTTTGGGGGGGTTGTTT
>NW_009649193.1:575869-591936 GCF_000708025.1 Charadrius vociferus | reverse complement strand
TGTCTTTTAATTAAATCTCTCCTGGTTGCTGAGAGGCAGGGATTTCCTGCTGGTGCCACCACTCTCCCGGACGACCTCGGGGAGACGATGCTCACCGTGCTGGGGTGGCTTTTGATGCTCCTCCCTCTGCACCGTCTGGTTGTGTCCCCGCTCCATAGCATCTGCCCTCGTCTTCCCCTCAGCGTGGGGTTTGGGACAACTCTTCTGGTCCTTGTGGTTATTTTATTTTATTTATTCCTTCTGCTTTTCCCCTGGAGGAGAAATCGGGCTCTGCTCTTCCCCAGCTCTCCAAACCATCTGTCTCCATTTGCACCACCTCTACGGTGAGTTTTGGGGGCAGCTCAGATGTTTCTGCCTTTCGATGCCTTTTCAGCGCCTCCTTTGCGGTGGTGGGGAGGACATGTTGCCATCCCTTCTCCTCCTCCTCGCCACCCTTTCCACCCTGCTTTCCACCCTGCCGCCGGGCTCCCACCTTCCCCGATGCCGGTGGGGCCGAGCTCGGCCTCCCGAACTCGGTGGCCACGGCTGAGCTCGGGCTCAGCGGAAACGGCCGAATCCTGCTCACAATGGGCCGTTTCCTGCAGAGGAGGTTTCTTTGGGGAGGCGCAAATTGGATTTTTAACCTTTTCCCAGGCGGCCCCTGGGAGTTGAGTGCTTGCTTACTCCGGTACCGTGCTCGTGGTGATGCTCGAGGGGCTGCCGGGGAGTCTCCCCCTCCTAAAGCGTGGCGCGAGGTGCGCCTTGAGCATCCTTTTGGGTGCGCAACCTCTTTCCCCATTCAAACGGATCAGTGGGTTCCGCCAGCCCGGTAATTTCTCCGCAGCAAGGAGCAGGTACCAGTCGCGATGGAGGTACCGTTCGCATCTCGCTCCATGACTGGCTTCGCTGCCGGCTGCGCCGCCACCACCGTCCTGGCTCCAGGAAGGGGAATCGGGGGTACAGCGCGTGGCACGAGGCTGTTCAATGGTGTTATGGGTGAGCACCGTCCTGGCTCCAGGGAGGGGATTTTGGGGCACAGAGTGTGGCATGAGGCTGTTCGACGGTGTTACGGGTGTGTTGGACTTGATTATTCGAGTGTTGCGTGCGTTTTAGGTGATAATAGCATTGCTCAGGGTGGGAAGCCCAGGGCTTGGAGGGGGTCCCCCCAAAAAAGAGGGGTCCTGAGCTGGGCACTGCAGGATCTTCTGCCTTGCCAGCCAGCCCTAAGCTTTCGGGGTGTGAAAACACACCTGGCACACATCTGTGTGGTGCCAGGGAGGGATTTTGCTGTGTGTCTGTGGCTGCTTCGTTGTTGAGCGAGTTGGAGCTCAAAAAGAAAAATCTTCCCTTATGCTTTTTTGGGGGGGGTCAAAGCCCATGCGAAGTGACTGCGTATAGAAACGTGAAACAGGTGTTCTCCATCCTCGTGCCAAAATCGCTTTGCATATCTTTTTTTCCACCCCGTTTCGCAGAAAACTGAAGCTGAGACCGGGTTGGGTTTAACCTGCAGCTGCCCGGTCACCTGTGTGCCGTCTGGGACGGCTCCTGTGTGCCGTGTCGGATCGATCAGCCTCCACGCGGGTTGAATTTGGGGGAGACCACGCTGGTTTGGGGGGGTTTCTCTATTAGCTGGGGGCTCCTGTCACCATCTCTGTAAGACGGGGAAGCTGAGGCTCAATCTTTTATCTCCTTTATGCTCAGAACTGGCTGCCACGAGCTCAGGCACAAAGCAGAGGACAGGTCCTGATGCTTACGCGTGGGGTGACGATGATAAAGTTATAAAACATTATATTATAAGAGATGCCGTGCCCTTGCCGGGCTTCCCCCCGCGCGCGCAGAGCCGCGGCAGTGAGTCACGGTCTCCCAAACGCCGGGTTGTGACACTGTCAAACGAAGGCGGCTGACGAATGAGCTGCTATTTCCAGGCTTCCTGCTAAATATACTTTCCCCTCCCCGGTCCCCTCCGTAGTACTCTTCAAAAATTAAGGCCTTCCCGTCGTTAACGAGGGAAAACAAACCGTGTTTCTGCCTCCCCCGGTCTTTGCCAGATGTGGGAACTGGGGCACGCGGGCGGCTTAAAGGCTGAACAATTTGGGGAGAATTGGTGGTGGGGGGGGGAAGGGGAAAAAAGCAGAATTTGGGTCTGCTTGTAAAAAGGGAGTAAACAGGGCGATGTCGTGCTGTGTCTGTGGGAGCAGAGGGGCTGTGCCGCCCTCGGGAAAGGGTTTTTTTGTTGAAGCTGGCTGTTTACTTTTAAAGGCTTTGGTCCAAAGTTTGTTCTTTAGTTTACATATAGGGCCTGTGTCAATCCATACCGTGGATCAACACGTTTTTCTTCCAATAAACACTGCGGCTGGTGGCGAGGGGGGCGGTGGGAGAAACAACCCTTAAGTTGTGAGAAAAGCCTTCGGACAGCATTTTATCTTTAATTAGTTTGAGTTGTTTTTCAAGGCCTGGAAATATTTTTCCCGGCTCAGACTGCCCCTTAAGTTGTGAGAAAAGCCTTCGGACAGCATTTTATCTTTAATTAGTTTGAGTTGTTTTTCAAGGCCTGGAAATATTTTTCCCGGCTCAGACAGCAGAAACTCCCCCAGCCTCCCCCGCCAGAGATTCGGAGCCGCTTCCTTCCTCCGAAACTGTTTTAACCCAGGCAGGACGGCGGGGATGACTGCGTGCCTGGGGCATCCCAGCCAGGGTGAAGGCAGCAACGGACCCTGCCTATCCCACCGAGCTGAGGCTTTCAGGAAGGGAAGCGGGTTTCACAGAGCGACCTGGTACCTCTCTGCGAAGGATGCTTAAAAATTATCCCTCGCTTCTGAAAATATTAGGACTTGAGAGTCGCAGCCGGTAGGTTTTTTGGGGAGAAGGGCTAAGCTGCCTGGATGTGCGTGCTCAGGCGTATTTATTAAAAGCCGCTTGTGTGCTTGTGAAAGTGAAATTGGGATTTTGGGTTGGACTCTTAAAGCGTTTTGTGGTGGGGAAAAAACACAGCATCTTCTAAAAAGGGTGGGGGGAGCTTTGCTGCTTTGTATTAGGCTGCAAACTCCAGGCTAGAAGGGGTGTGTATTTTTCCAGTCGCTGCATTTATTGGGGAATGGATGCCTTATCCTGGTGGGATTGTTTGGGCTTTATCCATCGCCCTGCCGTGGAGGGCTGCGAGGTGGATGCGCTGATTTGATGTCCGGCCGCGTTGCTGCACGCGACACAGCCCAAACCCTGTCCCGGCTGCTCTGAGCATCGCGGAGAACTGTGCTCTTGATGGATTCATCGGGTTTTGCCTCTTCGCCGTCCGGCTGCCCTTTGGTCCTCGGGTTAGTGTCATTAATCACCAGAAACCCACTTGCTGCTGAACACGCTGTTCCCTCTGTGTGGCTGTAGAGAGCCCCCAGGACAACTGCTTCCCAAATTTAGCTGGTTCAGGCACATCACTCGTGCTAGGCAGGGTGAGGAGCATCTCCCTCACTGCCTTGGGCAGTGGCGGGTTGCATAGAGGTGCCCTTAACGCAGGGCAGGGAGCAAACAAGGAATATACAGCTTTTCCTATATGATCCCTGGTCAGCTCGTCACACACAGACAAATCCTTCTCCCACCTATAGAAATCCTTACCCGAGTCATGGTGGCGCTCTGTAGGATTTGGACTTCTGGCTGCCTTGAGAAAAGGCTGGAAATAACAGGGGAAAACCAAAGAAGGTTGAGGAGGTCACCTCACAGCATAACCAAAAAAATATAATAATACCTGGAGAGGCCCAATTCTGCACATCCCCGTGGCAGTTTTGCGGCAGCTCCGGCTCTACTCACTGCCCCGCGGGGCAGGAGCGTGCCTGGTGGTTCCTTTCCCGTACCAGCATCTTGTGTCAGAGCAAACAGGCAGCGAGCGTCTCGTGCCTCTGAATAATCCTCACGTTGCTCTTCCCATTACAAACTTCTCCTTTCTCTTGCTGCCTGTGAAACGCTCGATGTAAGCTCTAGAGCTTTGCCATCACCGGTGCTCCTTCCCGAGGTGAGGAGAACTGGTTTCTGCTTTGCAGGAGGGCTGGAGGTGTCATTGCTGGACGTTGTGGTTCAGGTCTTCCCCGTAGAATCATAGAATGGTTTAGGTTGGAAAGGACCTTGAAGATCATCAAGTTCCAACCTCCCTGCCATGGGCAGGGACACCTCCGACTAGACCAGGTTGCCCAAGGCCACGTCCAGCCTGGTGCTCCAAGTTGATAGGGTGGAGGAGATGCTGTGGGGGTTACGGCTACAGCATGGGATTTTGGAGCCTGATGTTCACTTGATGGAGCTCAGTTTTGACCTCGGTCAAGTCACCTGTCCCTCTGTGCCCACCAGTAAGGAGTGTGTTGTGAGCAATGGCAAAAAGATGCGCATCCCTCGTGGACGTGCAGGGTGTCTTTCACCTTCAAGGCTGGAGGGATGTCACCAGTGTCCTCCTGAAGATGGTCTGTCCCCTGTATTTTGTGCTCCATCTGCCTCAGCTGCTGGAAACCACAACTCTTTTCCTATCTGAACTGAGATGTCCTTGCAGTGGTGGCAGGGAGGCGGAGGTGACCCGGCCAAGGGTGTGCAGCACAATCAGGACTCTGGTGGCCTTGCGGGTGGTGAGTCTCGGAGGACAGAGCTAAGCTGGGTGATAAGTACGTTGGTCTGGGTTTCTTGTGCAACTGCAGCGAGGAAAGCATGGAGGTGTAAGCGCTCACAAAAGGAGATATGATCAGTGAGATGCAACCTGTCTTTTGAGCCCTTGGAAAGCCCAGGGACCCACCTCTGAAAATGCTGCCTTGGCCATTAAAGCCCTGCTGGTGCCCACAGGGGAACGTGTGCAGGGACTGCACCAGGGAGAAGGATGAAATCCTGCACACATTCATATGTTTCCGTGGTCAGTGTGAACAATTGCCAACCGGTTGCAGGAAAAAGGAATGCCTTTGATGCCCAAGAGGAGACCTTCCCTCCATGTAAGGTCTGTGAGATGTCCAGAGGTGGATGGGGAGGTTCAAATTCGGCTGCTGGTGTGTGCCTGGGCTTCCCCATCCATCAGATGGAGGAGAGAGGCAGTTCATCTTCGGAAGTTGGTCAGTCAGGAGCCTGCCTACATCCAGGAGGTTGCATTTATCTCAGGCTGTAAAATGTTTTACACAGGCTTTAGCGAACAACCCACTACCTCTCTGTAATGAAAGGTGGAGGGGTGAAGGAATGCAGAGGTGACCCCCAAAGCTGCTGGTGGTCCTCTGGCCCATGGGAAGCAAAGGCAAGTGTGGAGATGGGACAAAGCATTGAGTGATCCTCAAATGGATGGAGGAAACCTTCCTACCAGGGCCTTTAGAAAAGAAGATTAGGAGAGTCCTTGCAAACTGTGCTGGGGCTGAGCACTGCGTGGGCATCACTCCCCAACCCAGAGATGCTCCGAGGTCATTTTCTCAGACCCGCAAGTCTGGCTTATGGCCCCTTCAGCAGGTTAGGAGAGTTCATCTGCAGCTGATGCCTTGTTTCCAGCTGTTTACACCTCTGGATATCAGCCAGGTACTCGGGTAGGATGTAAATCCTTCAGTGCCTGCTGCCATCGGCACATCCATGACACGGCCGCCCATCCCTGTGGCATCACAGCCACCGCTGGGTTCGTGCATTTGTTTCACACCCTGTGAGAGCTTGTGATGAAGTCTGGATGTAAAGTCTAGGTCTCAGTTGTGCTGTACCGCTCTGGGATGAAGCAACTTTTCTTTCCTAGCCAGCAAGGTTTCCAAGAGCCAGAAGTGTCTCCTTAAGCCAGCATGAGGCCAGGCGATGCGCTTTTTCCATTACCAACCCAAATTCAGCCTGTGATCTCCCACAGCAGAGTGCTTCTCGCATCTACTCCTCCACAAGCAGAGCACAACATGTGGGATTCCTTTTTATAAGTGCGTGGGGAAAAAAAAAAAAAAAAAAGTAATGATAATCCCCAGACATCATGAAAACACACCGCGGAGTTTGCTTTCCCCCAGCCGAGGCTGCAAGAGGATGGGCAGCGCTGCCTGTGCCGGCAGAGCGGAGCCGCCGGCCGGTTGCTCAATGCTCGTGGGGGCGGGATGGGAACACTTGGCAAAGTCCCTATGTCATCCCCCCCTCCCGTCACCACAGCTACGTCCCACAAGACGTGAAGCAATATTTCCAGCCGGGTTTTTAATAGCCTGCAGCTCTGAAACGGTGGCAGCGATGTCTGTGTGAAATGCAGCTCGTCTCCATCAGCGTTCGATGGGCACAGGATTTTTTGGGGCTGGTTGTGTATGAGGCCGGGCGCTTGCGAAGCATTAGAGGGGTGGCTGAGGAGCCATCGGAAAGGTAAAAATCTTTAGTGACCTGCTGCCGGTGTGGGGTTGGACGGGGTGAAGTCATGTTTGGTGTCAGACGTTTGCCCACCGGGTTCTGCTGTGGCCGTGACTTGAGGGTGACATTGGTCTTGGAGATGCTCCTTTGGGGCATCCTGCCGATGCGCTGGGATGGGATGCTCCGACCCGACCCCACAAAGCCTGCTTCACTGCTGGGGAGGGTCATCCCCTTGAATTAAAAGCAATGAATGAAGAGCAAGCAGCACAGCCCTGGTGTGCAGGGGGCCTGGTGTCTCATCCCAGGCTTTTCTTTCGCCTTTAGGGACCAGCCTGTGATGCTGGACATGCGGCTGGGATCTCGTGTGTGGCCAGCACAAGGTTCAGCTCTTTTGCCAAAGCTGCTTTTTGCCCTGCCCCGTGGGACACTCCTGAGCACCTGCCTGGTCTCTAAATGGGTCTGGCCTCACCGGTCCCATGGCTGCTGTTACTGGAAGAGTATCCGCAAAGATGCGGGGGCTAAATCCATCCGTAGCCCATGGGGCTTTGAAGCTACTGAGCTTCCTCAGGTGCTGAATATTGTCATTCCTACCCAGGCTGGGCTCCTGGCACGGCGGCCCAGAGCGGATGGGAATAAGGGATGGTATTCATTAATGCAGACGGCCCACTGGGTCAGACTCTTGGTGTCCCCCGAGCAGTGGGTCACACGTGATGGTGGTCCATGCCACTGGAGGGATGCTCATCCTCGAGGGGAAGGGGGGAGCTTCCCCCGTCAGGCTGGCTGGTGGCTTTTACAGCTGCATTGCTTTTCCAGGTTTCTCCCTCTTTTATCCACCCCTTTCTCCTTCCCAAATCCCAAGTTCCTATTGGCAAACCTCTTCCCTAGCAATCTCCTTGCTGAAAGGCGTTTCTGTGAGTGAAGCCGGTGCCTGCACATCTCCCTGGATGATTTGCCTTTCCCAGTGCTGTAGGAAAGGGGAATAAATGGTGGCAGAGGAATGGATTCAACGACTGATTTGCTGTTTTTCCCCCCCTCTGTGTGTCTTTGACAGGTTACAGCCAAGACTGCCTTCCTGTTTATCTTACCTCAGTACAACGTTAGCGTGCCTACAGCAGGTAAGAGATGCTTCTGCTGCTGACACCCCAAGGGGAGGGTCAAGTCGTGGTCTACCCCAAACGCTTGCTGCCAGCTGGCCTGGGCTTACCCTCTACTGATGTACAGGCCCTTGTTTGGTAGCAAAAGAGCCTTTAAAAATAAGAAATGAGCAGGAAAAACAAAGTTTGAGTGGCTCAGAGCATGCTGATCCTGTCTGCCAGCCCTCTTGCTGCCAGGGTTGGGAAGAAATGTTTTCCAGGGGGTTTTAGGGCTTCCTCTCCTGTTTCATAGAATCATAGAATGGTTTAGGTTGGAAGGGACCTTGAAGGTCTTCTAGTTCCAACCCCCCTGCCATGGGCAGGGACACCTCCCACCAGCCCAGGTTGCTCCAAGCCCCGTCCAACCTGGCCTTGAACACCTCCAGGGATGGGGCAGCCACAGCTTCTCTGGGCAACCTGCCCCAGGGGCTCACCACCCGCACAGTGAAAAATTTCTTCCTAATATCTAATCTAAATCTCCCCTCTTTTAGTTTAAAACCATTCCCCCTCATCCTATCACTACATCCCCCAGTAAAAAGTCCCTCCCCAGCTCTCCTGTAGCCCCTTTAGGCACTGGAAGGATGCAAGGTCTCCCCGGAGCCTTCTCTTCTCCAGGCTGAACAGCCCCAACTCTCTCAGCCTGTCCTCCCAGCAGAGGTGCTCCAGCCCTCGAATCGTCTTTGTGGCCTCCTTTGGACCCACTCCAACAGGTCCAGGTCTTTCCTATGTTGGGGGCTCCAGAGCTGGACACAGTGGGGTCTTACCAGAGTGGAGTAGAGGGGCAGAATCCCCTCCCTCGCCCTGCTGGTCACACTTCTTCTGATGCAGCCCAGGATGCAGTTGGCCTTCTGGGCTGCAACTGCGTGTTGCTGGCTCATGTTGAGCTTCTCATCAATCAGCACACCCAGGTCCTTCTCCTCAGGGCTGCTCTCCAGCCATTCCCCGCTGAGCCTGTATTTGTGCTTGGGATTGCCCCGACCCAGATGTAGGAACCTGCACTTGGCCTTGTTGAACTGCATGAGGTTGGCTTGGGCCCACCTCTCAAGTCTGTCCAGGTCCCTCTGGATGGCATCCGTCCACTACAGCATGTCTACCTCACCACGCAGCTTGGCATCATCTGCAAACTTGCTGAGGGTGCATTTGATCCCACTGTCCATGTCACCAACGAAGATGTTGAACAGCATGGGTCCCAGTACCGACCCCTAAGGAACACCACTTATCACTGGCCTCCACTTGGATATCGCGCCGTTGACCACAACTCTTTGCTTGCAACCATCCAGCCAGTTTTAGGGCTTCCTCTCCTGTTTCTACCGTGCTCAGGCCACTTTGTGTGCTCTGCAGGGTGAGGATCCTCCTCCAAGCCTGGTCAGGCAAGATCAAATTGCCTGATTGCATGCCCGGAGTCGCTCTGTACCCTGCCTAGGGGCAGGAGGGATTTGGCTCTTTTGCTAAGCAGCAGGAGCTGCGCAGATAATTCCTGTCTCGCTTTATTTATTGGGGATGGCACAAGGTGAGGGTGCAGAGATGCATATGGTGCAGCAGCATCCCTGCTCCAGGCAGCTGATGGTCCTGATGGACGTGGAGTGTAATTCAAGGAGGCTCTGAGCTGGCGCAGGTCCGAGCCCTGTGGAGCAGAGGATGTGTCCCAGCTCCCAGCCAGGAGGTAGCTGGAGGCTCCGTCCCTGTTTGTATTTTGGCTGCTAGTTGCTACCTTCCTAGCTGGCAGCGATCTGGGCACCAGCGTGGGGGCAGCAGGAGGTGGTTTGGATAAAGCCCTGGGCTCAGGACGAGCCAAACGCCCAGGGCACGGAGCTTGGCTTGGTGGCAGAAAACTGCAGTTAATTAGAAGTGTTTGAGTAATCATCCAAGGGAAGAGCTGGGGTGGTTGGGATTAGTGAAACCAGGATGAGGCAGACGAGCGGAAGATAAAAGGTCTGCCCTTAAAACCTTTGAATGTTATGGTTGAAGAAATCATCCAGCTTCCAGATTATATTGTGGTCCGTGCTCCCCTATGGCACAGTCCAGACAACTTCCGCTGCCTTTGTGTTAAGTGATTTATTCTCTCCTGCTACTAGAAATCTCCAGGGGGGTGCTCATAACCATCTCGCCAGGACCAGGTATTGGGGTATCAATATAGGGCATGAGCTACCTGAGGCCGTGGGGAGAGAGACCTTGGTGCAGCGAGCTTGCTCGGACAGAGGGTTATTACTCACCTGAATTTTTCCAAGGCTCTTTCGCATCCCTCGTAACACGGATGCCATTGCCCATCAGTCGGCAGATCTCGCTCTCGTCTCCTGTGTTCAACGCACGCGCAGCTCCCGCTAGAGCAGCTTCCGAAATGCCCTAGAGAGAGGAGAGGAGGCAGAGCAGTCGCACACAGTGTAATGTTATTTTCTTCAGGCTTGCAATTCTTTTATCTTATACCGGGGTTACGAGCTCTGTGGTACGGGCAATGTTTTTACCTCTGGCTTTGCACCGCACCCAGGCGAGGGGCTCCTCAGGACCAAGTGTTTTCATGTCCTTACACCAGGTGTTTTCATAAAGCCTGCTCAAACCTTAGAAATCCGGACTGAAGCTTTGTTCAAGGGTAAACAGGGTCGGTGACAGGCAAGTCACTTCCCATAATCAATATTAGGAGAGGATGGTCAGGATCAAGGTCACGGAGAGCGGCAGCTGAGGGGTGGGCTGAGCTTCGCGTCGCGATGCTTTCTGCAACGTGCCACAAAGACAGCAGCTTCCCCGACTCTGCTTCTTCTCCATAAACCTCAGGGCAGCAAATAGTTGCCTAAATGCAGACGTCGTGGGTATTTTGGGTGCCGTTGGGTCTCCTGTTGCTCTGAAAGAGCAGGACCTCCCATGGGTCCTATTTCTCATCCTGGGCCGCTGTCTCGGATCTCTTAATAGCACAAGGCACCTGCATTTAGGAAGCTGAATCCTGCTCCAGCAGCTTTCCAGGGTGAGTGGGAGAGACCGGGTGTTGGATGATAACCGGGGGAGGGTGGAAATCCCATCCCTATGCCCTAATGTTCCCAGCGGGGAGTCCCTGAAGGTGAGAGCAAGCTCTGCCTGCCCATCGCCTGCTTCAGCGCTGCCTCCATGTCTTCATCCCTGATAAATTCCCATCTCTGTCCCCAGCCCCTCACCTCTGGCAGGAGAAGCTTGAAGTGTCCTGATTGGCACCTCCCTTGAGGTGTGTAACTATTTGAGGGGAAACCAGCCACCCTCTGCCAATTAACTGACCCAGGCTAGAGCCCCTTTTCCCAGCCCTGCGGCCACTGGCACAGTCATGATCTCTTGGTGGCCCCAAGAGATCTCTCTGGTGGCCCCATCCAAGCTGCGTGTTGGGAATAGCCCCCGCTGAACTTCCACTAACCCTTAAACCCTGGAAATTGTTTGGATCGTGAGCATTTGACCCACCATTTGGTCTCTTTGCAGATGGGGAGCTGGTCCAGTATCACTACGGGCTGAAGGATCTGGTCACCATTCTCTTCTACATCTTCATTGCCATCATCCTGCATGCGGTGGTGCAGGAGTATGCTCTGGACGTGAGTGCTGTTCGGTGTCTCAACTCACCCAAATATCTCAAATACCTTGGGGAGATGTGGTCCTGCTGCAATTTAATGCCATTCCAGGGGTGGTATGGGGTTTGGGGTGGTGACGAGTGAGCCTTCATCTCTGGGGGCTGCTTGGGATGGGGAGGAGGAGGAGAAGGGAGGGTTGTTGACCTGGTGGCTCATGATTTCTTCTTCCTTTTCTCCCTCTGCTCATTCCCAGAAAATCAATAGGCGTCTCCATCTCTCCAAGGTCAAACACAGCAAGTTCAATGAATCAGGACAGCTGGTTGCCTTCCACCTCACCTCCATGGTTTGGTGCTTGTACGTCGTGGTGACGGTAAGGCACGGGGCTGGCTGGGCTTTGGGTTCCCTGGGTTGGGATTTGGGGTTTGTAGAGTGCAAAACCCCAATGGCAGCAGCGGAGAGTCCCCAGCCAGCCCCTGGGCCAAGATGGGCACATTTCAGCAACTTTAGTTTACAAGTGCGGTGGGTCTTTCCAGCCATGGAGTGAGGGTAGTTTCAGGACATCCTTCTCCTGCTTCGTGCAAGACACAAGCAAATTTTCAGAGCTGGACCCCAGAAATCCTGCCTGGCCCTGTCATCTCCATCCACTGCTCTAGGACCTGCCTTCTTTCTCAGTCTTATTTTCCTCCTTATTTGTGTTCAGTGCCTTGGGGTTTTCGGATGCCCTTCACAAGGGTGTGGGGTGAATGGGCAGATGTTTGTGATCCTTCTTCTCTGTGATCCCTCTCTTGGTGAGCTGGCGGTGAGGGGAATGCTCAGAGCAGGGGAACCACGTCGTGCCTTGGGTTGCGTTGGGGATGTCTCAACCCGTAACCACTGGCATAAAATTGGAAGTGGGAACGTTTCATTTTGGGGAGGAATGGGGAGAGAAGAACAGGCAGCGGTGGAGAGATACAGTGTGAAGTGATGCTGATGCTTTGCTACGGGTGGCTGTTGGGGTCCAGCTCTGGTCCCCAGCAACGCTGAGGGTGGATGCTCGGGGGTAGGTCCCCTCGCTGCTGCTCAGGGAGTCCTGCCAGCCCTCCTTAGAGGACTGCTACCCCCTCCAGGCCAGCATTTCTGGGGATCTGCTGGAATTGCTCCTTGCCCCGTAGGGCTGCAGGGAGGGAAGATGGTTTTGGGCTGCTCTTGTCTAGTGCTATATCTGCCCCTGTTGGCTCTGAGGCTGCAGCCTCCCGTGCAAAGCCACGTTGCCACAGAGAGACCCTGAAACGCTTCCACGTATGCAGAGTAGGTCACTCTGCAAGTGCTTGCACTTTCCCCGGTCTCCCCAAACCAAAAAAAGGGCTTAGGGCGGACAGAGTGTGAGCGATGGTGACAGATAGGTCCTGGGCAGGATGGCTTCTCCACCCCAACATCTCTTTGCAAAGCTCAGTGCAGCAGCCCCATGGCAGGAGCTGTGCAGGGAGCCCCATCCTGGAATCTGCCCCGTAAGCGTGAGGCGAGAGGCTCTAGGGGAACGCAGGCAGGTGGAAAATTAAACTATGCGATGCATATTAAATGATTTTTTGTAGGCATTTTCTGTTCCCATTTCTCTTCAGAAGTACTTCTTTTTGCTTAACTGATACTTGGGCTGGAAATGCCGGTGGGGAAGAAGCACCCCCGAACCATGCACGCAGTTGCTTGTAGCTGTGCTACTGGCATCTCGCCCCCACGCCTCCAGAGCATCCCTCTTGCATTGCCCAGACCCCAAAACATCCTGTCCTCAACTTGGGGCCCTCTGGGCAGCTGAGCAAGCAGCCTTCAACCCCCAAATACGGGGACCACATGAAATTTGAGCGGGGCGCTAGAGACCCCTGAATGTGGCTGAGCTTCGGAGAGCTCAGCCCCGGCTTGTGCAGGGAACATGGTTTTTGCTGCAGGTTGAAAGGACTCGGGTGTTATCGTCAGTTCCTAATTTCGCTGTAGTTTTAGCCTGCCCCGTCGTAACCACGCACTTTGTGTTTCTTTTGCTGAAGGCTTGCATCTTTTTTCTTTTCAGGAAGGATACATATCAAACCCCCGGAGTCTGTGGGAAAACTACCCGCATGTTTATCTTCCGTAAGCACTCGCAAAAGCATTTTGTTCTCGGGCTGACCGCTTCCTTCCTCTATACGGTTTTCCCTGCGGCTGGGAGCAGGGTGCTGACAGCGCGGCACCCTTTGCACACACCCTGCTGCAACGATGCCGCAGCGAGATCCCAGGGGATGGTGGACATCTCGTTTATGGCCCCAGGGAGGGTGTTCCCAGAGGATTTCCTCCACAAGGAAGATCCTGTGGGCTTGGTCACTCATCCTGGCTGGTTCCTGCCTGCATCACCTTGGGGAAGTCACTTTGCTGTTTTATTTTTCATAGTAGAAATGAAATGGGGGATAATCCTCCCTTCTTGGGTTTTTGCAAGAGTGTGATTTGCTGAGAGAGTGGAGACCGCGGCACAACTCCAGGCACGGCTAGCTCGGCTCAACGTATCATTTCAGCCCAGAAATGATGCTTCCAAAACCCCGTGGCTTCAAAGCGGTGGAGGGGTTGCCTGGTGCTGTGCGACTGGGCACTTTCCCTGGTGCCTGGGTCCCTGGGGTCCCTGCCATGCCCTGGGCTGCCTCACACGGCTCGTCCCTGCGTTTCAGGTTCCAGGTGAAGTTTTTCTACTTGTGCCAGCTGGCATACTGGCTGCACGCCCTGCCGGAGCTCTACTTCCAAAAAGTTCGCAAGGTGAGAGCCGGGTGGGTGCTCCCATGTGCCTTGGGGATGCTTGAGGCGGTTTGCCCACCGGCTTTGGGGAAAAGCAAGCTTTGGGAGAGGGCAGGCGAAGAGGGGTGAGGGGTTAACGCGACTTTCTGCCCCTGCCAGGAGGAGATTCCCCGCCAGCTGCGGTGCATCGCGCTCTACCTGGTACACATCGCCGGCGCGTACCTCCTCAAGTGAGTCGGTGTCGTTGGAATCCCGTCCTGTGCTGCGCATGGGGCTGAGCAGGTCCTTTCGCAGTGCGAGTCACCCGGGAAGCCTCAGCGGGGTGGGGGGCATGAAGGGAATAATGGCGAGTGTTTGAAAAGCAGATGGTCTTTGAAGTTGACCTCCCGACTGCGGGCCCTTAGTCAAACAGTTTTCCCAGACCCACAGAGCTGATATTTGAAGGAGGTCAGCGGTGTTACACGATACACAGGCGGTCATTCTTCACAAAGTGTTGTAAAGCAGAAGTTAACCAGGGACCCAGGGCTGCAGGGTGCATCTCCCCTGGCTGTGGGAAGCACCCTAGGGTGCTCTCCCAGCACGGCGTGGGTGAGCAAGCTCTTATCCTCCCTCTGTATGCACAGAGCAGCAATGCCAGCGGTTAGGGCTTTGTGTCGGACCCATCCCAGCTCCGCTGGAACCCATCCCATCTGCTTTGGACTGCTTTGATGTTTTGGGGACAGGGATTCCCCCATCACCATCCTACCCCTGCTGCTGCAGAGAGGTCCAGCTTTGGGCTGGTGCTTGCTGCAGCTCAGGGATGGCAGGGGAGATGCTGTTGCTGGATATGAAGGACCAAGATTGGCCAGCCCAGTGATGCTTTTTTTTTTTCTTCTCTTACCTCCTAGCTTAACCCGCTTGGGGCTGATTCTCTTGCTGTTGCAGTACTTAGCCGAATTCTTCTTCCACATGGCCCGGCTGGTTTACTTCACTGATGAGAACAACGAGAAGCTGTAAGCAGGCGAGCTGGCCACGGCTTCAATCCTCTGGTGCCCAGGAGAGCCGTCGGTGTGATGGGGGGGTTTCGTTCTCACCTTCCAGCTCGGTGCTGGAGGCTGCTCCTGCCGACACCTCTGCTTGCCCTCCTGCAGGTTTAACGTGTGGGCTGTCGTGTTCGTGGTCACCAGGCTCTTCACCCTCACCTTGTACATCCTGGTCATCGGTTTTGGGCTGCCACGGGTGGAGAACCAGGCCCTTGACCCCGAGAGAGGGAACTTCTTCAGCTTTCTCTTCAACAATATCCTCTTCAGGTAGGAATATTCCCTATCCTATCTACCACCCTTTTTTTTTTTTTTTTTTAGTGCAGCCTTTCACATGAAGACTGAATTGTGAAACATCTCCCATACATTCCTTGGTTGTGTTATCCCAGGCTGTTTTTTGCTGAGCTCGGAAATGCCAGTGGGGATCTGATTTAGGTTCCCTTTAGGGAAGGTCCTAGCGAGCTGGGAGGGTGTGGAGGGAGCGAGGAGGCGTTAAAGGCTGTGGAACATCAACAGGAGGGAGAAGCCAGCAAACAAGTTGCTCACTGAGTGAAGTTATAAAGCACGAGCCTATCTCGGAGAAAGACTTGCAGGCTTGCCCTTCTGTGTCCGTAACCACGCTTACAGGGATGTGGTCAATGAAAAGGCGTTTTTCCTTCTGCTTGGACATGTTTTGCTGCCCATTGACGTGGGGAGCAGGGGATGGGATGGGTTCCTCATGCCCTGCAGTCTGTCTGTCAAAACTGGGAGCCTTTCTCACCCATACAGCAGCTGTAGGTTCAGTTCAGAAGTTGCTAGGATGGGTTCCTGGTCATTCCCAGGCTTTTGGGAGCTATGGACTACTGGCATGCCTGAGGATTTGGGGAACATTCTTAGCTCCCTTCCAACCATATCAACCTTTTAGCTGTACAGAGCAGCTGGGGATGTCTTACCTTTACCGTGCAGACTGTGGTCTAGGCAGTGCTGCTTGGGGGGATCCTATTCGTCGATTCCTGCTCTAAAGTCTTAAGAGCCAGCAATGCCCTGAGATCTTTGTAGTGAGGAGGGAAAGGGGAGTGGCTGCCCTGAGCTCAGGAGATTGCAGAAAGCAGAGATGGTGGCTGGAGGGATGGCGCACGCCCATGGTGCAGCCACCCAGGGGGACCTCGGCCACTGGCCCCAGTGTGGGTGGAAGGCTGGGCTGGTGGTGGCTTCGGTCCTCTGTTCTCAGCCTGCCTCTTCTCCGCCCCTACCAGAATGAGTGTGCTGCTGTTGGTGTGCCTCTTCCAGGCCTCGGTGATGTGGCGCTTCATCCACTTCCAGCTGCGGCGCTGGCGGGAGTACTGGAACGAGCAGAGCAGTCGGAAGCGAGCCGCTGCCAGCGCCCAGCAGCAAGCCAAGCCGCTCAAGAG
>NW_009649193.1:572528-575163 GCF_000708025.1 Charadrius vociferus | reverse complement strand
CCCAGATGTAGGACCTTGCACTTGGCCTTGTTGAACTGCATGAGGTTGGCTTGGGCCCACCTCTCCAGCCTGTGAAAAGATGGAAGTGAAAAGGTGTTTTCCTGGGTAAATCTTCCCTGGGTTAGCTCATCACCTCGGAGGTGGAGGGAACGTAAAACCCACCGCAAAACGTGGCACCCACGGGCAGCGCTCAGAACTGGGTTGGAAAAATGGTGCTGCTGGAAGATGAGATCCCAGGACGGGGCCGCTGCCAACCCTCCTGCCCTGCCGGTACCTTTCCAACAGGCTGCTGCCCATACAGGCGACACCGCGCCGGTGCCTCCAGCTCTGTGCTGAGCCCAGGGGGTCCCCAGCAGCTCTGTGCCATGGTGGGGGTTTTCCCCATGTCTGTGAGCCAGCCTCAAAATGGTTAAGGTTTTGGCCTGTGCAAGGGACAAAGTTTTCTCTCTCCATCCCCAGGTTACCATGAAAATGGAGTGGTGAAAGCGGAGAATGGCACCTCGCCGCGAACCAAGAAGCTGAAATCACCATAGAAGCAAAGGCTTGTCTCCTGGGGAGGAGGGCGAGATACCGGGACTAAGAAGCAGCCCCTCCTCCCGGTCCTCCCGAGCGTCATCTTGAACAGCTTGGAAACCGGTCATCTTCCCAAGGTGTCTCTCGCTCTCCTCCCTTCCTTTCTTGCTCTCTTGAACCATTTGCAATAAAACCAAAAAGGTCCCTTTCCCCTGCTCCCTTCCCCTCGTAGGAGCCTTTTCCATCCCTCCTGGTTTTGCCTTCCTCTGTTTCATCGTAAATCAGCGTGCAATTTTTTGCTTTTCTATTTTTAGTGTTTGGTTATTTTGGGTTATTGTTACAAATACATTGTAGATGGTTCCAAATCATCCTTTTTCCTTCTGCAGCATGTTCCTCCCCTCTCTCCGTGGTGCTTCCCTGAGCTCCGAGGTCAGGGCCACGGCAGCTTGAAGGCACCACGTGTCTGTTATGGGAACAGGCTCCTGGGGGATTGCGCTGGGGCTCTGTGACCCTGAGGCTCCGGGGTGCTCTCAGGCAAGGGTTGTTGCCTCTCCTGGGGCACGTCTGGCCAGTGCTTGCCAAGTGCCACAGGATGGTGGCGCTGCAAATAGAGACCAGGGTCCAAGGGAGGAACCTCAACCATGACTTGTCTCATGGTGGACCTTTGGTTAAGTGGGGTTTTTCTGACCCCTGGTTTTGAGCTAATTTTGGAGAGCTGGGCAGCAGAGAAGGGCGAGAATTTCCCTCTTCATATAGGACACATGTCCTAGCCTTTGCTTGCCCCGGCTCTTCTAGTACAGCTGGGTCCCTCTTACTCTCTTGGCTGTGGGAGGTGAGCTGCCCCATAGTTGTTGTGGACCTCCCAGCCCCAAAGAGTTGGGCTTGGGGCTCTGCAGCTCACAGTGCCTTGTCATGGGGCAGCAGCAGCATCCTCAGGTCCATGGGAAACCTTGAGTTCTGCCCCGTTCTGAGCACTGGCCTGGGTCCCATCAGCCCAGGCCCTTTGCCAGCTTGCTTGTGCCTCGTGGACCTGGTGTTCTCATGGCTTGTGACCACATCCCAAAGACAAACTGGCTGTTGCAAAGGCTTTTGTGTCAATGGGACTGTGCCCCTCATGCTGTCGCCTTAGCCTTCTTCATCCCTACCGTACCAGTCCAGCCGTGCCATCGGCAGCCACCAGCTTCACTCTTTGTTTCCAAAGGATACAGAGCTTGTATCCACCCAAGGTGCTATCAAATGCAGGGTTTCTTCCAAAAAACCTAGCCCCTTCATCCCTTTCTGAGCTGTGAACAAGATGACAGGGAAGGGGAAGGAAGCCGGGGCTGCGAGGAGCAGCTTGCATATTAGGAAAAGCCTGACCTGTGACGCATAGCTGTTGGCAGATGGAGTTGTCTCAAATCTACCTCAGAGGCCATCTGTTGCTGCAGACCACTTTCCCCTCTTGCTCCTGTACGTGGTGGCAGGAGATTCGTGGGAACGCCAGATCCCACCAGCGCAGTACCCTGCCACCTCTTTGCTGGGGAGCAGCATCTCCTGCCCGGGGTTCTGTGGGTCAGTGCCAGCTCGCTGAGCTTCTTTGGGGTGCCACGCACCAGTCTAGATTTGGTAGGCATGCAGTAGATTGGCACCTCTCACCCCACAGCTCTCCTCCAGGGCAGTTTCTGTAGTTGGGCTTTGCTGTTGGTGCCTCTTGTGCAGCGAAGCCAGCTATAGCTTTTGTTCTGCTTCGCCGCGGCAGGAGCAGGCGAGTGGTGTTCTCCCTTGGCTGGGCGAGAAGAGGGGGCACAGGGTTCCGGGGAGCTCAGGTGCTCTTCGATATGCAAGCCAGGATTGAAGTCCACCTTCCTTGCGGGTGAGGGAAGGACGTGGTCCTTAGTGTGCCTCTTGCTCAGCCCTTTGGGCAGCTGAACTCTGGCTCTTTCCGAGTGCAATTCTAGCTTGAGGCTGGCACAGTCGTCTTTTGCATCATTTGTGTTTTGAGGAACGGGTGACAGTCGATTTTTCTGCCCCTCTTTGAGTTGGGTCAGGTTTTCCGTTTTTTTGTCGGTGTCTTTTCTTCCTTCCTCCCTCTCTCCTTGTTGAGTCCCAGCTAACGCTGGGCACCCAAGGGAGAAAATGTGCA
>NW_009649193.1:569448-572461 GCF_000708025.1 Charadrius vociferus | reverse complement strand
GTCATTTCTACTTATTCCTCCATCCCCATGAGTCCCAAACGAGAGATGTCAGCAGGACTCCAGGAGAGGGATTCCCCCTTTTTTTCAGGGGAACTGAGGAAGGAGACATTGGAGCAGAACCCTTGGTGGTATCTTCCATTGCTCCTCATCACCCTTGCCGGGTAGATAATACACATTTTGGCTCAAACAGAGCCTGCAGTGGAATGTGATGAGAGGGGGGAAAAGAGCTTTACATTAGGGAGGATGTGGAAAAGGTCTAGTGTGAGAGGTTTTTCCTTTCTGCTGCCTCTTCCCATTCCCAGTCATCTGCTGCCACGTGCCCTCCGAGAGCGACTGCTGGCTGGTGTCTCTGCCGAGCCTCAGCCGGTCCTTCCTGCAAAGCCGGTGCCTCGCAGCCACCGAGGTATTGACTCTGTTAACAGGTGACACATATAGTTCCCCCCCCCCAAAAAAAACCTGGCTGCTGAATGATTCCTCCTCCTGCCTGCTTCGCTTCAGGCAGCTTTTCCACTTGCACAATCCCGCGTCTCCATAAAGTAGCTGATTATGTTTTGTATCCCAAGTGCCTTATGTTGCCATGTAGTTTCTCGTACGCTTGATCTGTGTACTATATCAGTAGCTGAACGCCCTCCCTCTTTACAACTTATGTACAACATATGCTACATTTATGTGTTTTTTTGTTTTCTTTTTTTTTTTGATAGAGCTACCAGTAAAAGGGACGGTTTGTTTTGGAAACATTTCCATGTGTTCTTTCGTTTTTTTATTTTTTAACCTATAGATGACGGGGCTTTTTTTGCCCTTCTCTATCTTTAGGCCTCAGAAATCCCCATCCTTCTCCTGTTATGCCCAAATGCAGCAGGTTTGGGGTGGTTGTTTTTTTGTTTGTTTGTTATTTGTTGAGCTGAGCCTGTGCTGTAAGGCAATATGCGCTGTCATCCCAGAGGTCTGCAATCCACCCTCCATCAGAGGGGCTGCCACAGGCTGCTTCTGTCTCTGTCTTCTAGTTCGAGCACCATCCCTTGGCTGCAAGCCTGCAGTAACTGGTTCTGTGTCCACGTCATTTCTCAGCAGACCGAGCCTTCTCTTCAGCCCAAAGAGCCTTTTCTTTCCCAAACAGAGTATTTTCATTGCAAGCCCTTGGTGGTCAGTCTTTCCTTGACCACTCCGCGTACAAAGATGCCGTCAGTCTACTTTCTTTGAGTGGATGCTCTTCTGGTGCCCCATCTCGTCAAGCCCTGTGTCTTCTGCCAAAAAGAGCCAACCCCAACCCAGAAGCTTTCGTCCACCACAGTGCAGCATGTTAGAGACTATGTAAAACTGCAAGTCCTTACTTTCAGTGTAACGCTGTTGCTCGCACCCTTCCTTGTGGGCTTGGGGCTGCTTTTGTAGTCTGTGTCCATTGTCCAACCTAAGAAGGTTGGGGACTGAGTAGTCTGTGAGTTTTGGTGTGAAGCATAGTGTTTTCCTGCCCTTGGCTAGAAGAGCTGTCTTAGTTGGGGAATGGGCTTGGGAAGAGAAAGGGGCAGAAGAAGAACAGATGTAGCATTTCACGTATAATTTTTGAGCGATTCTTATGTTATGGGGCATTACAGTTGCAGTTGGTTGTTGTTTTTTTTTTCTTTTCTTGTTGTTTGTTGAGGATTCTTTCTTCTTACTCATTGTGTTTGGGTTAGTAGCCAAGAAGAAAAGTTCCGGTTCCCTTGTAGGTCCCCTTACTTTTCATTCACCATTTTCAAATGTATTTTTTGGTAGGCTTCCTGGTTGGAAGGAAGAATGACTACTCTAGGGTGCCTCCCCCTTGCCTCCAAGTGAGTCGTGAAGCCTGTATATACCCCACACGGCATGGGGGTTTACAGCAGCCTCCGTCTCTTGCCTTAGATGAAGTCTTGCTAGATGGACCCTGACTTGCGTCAACAGTAGGTGGAGATTATGGGGTTTGATTTAGAGCCTTCTGGTAAACTTCACGAGTGCGTAATAGATGGTTTGGCAGGCTTTATCCTCAAGCTGTGAAGTATGTTACTTCGCCTTGGGGCTGCACGTGGGGTTTTGCTGGCAGCGGGGAAGAATAGCTGTTGTAAAAGCTGGGCAGAGGCATGTAGTTTTTCTTGGAATACGTTGAACTCGATGGACCAAACTTCAGCAAAGGAACTTGAGGAAAATTTCTGTTCTTCCATATTTATACTTCAGTGCAAATTTCCGAATTTTGGAGGGGGTGGGGAGAAGTAACAGTCTCTGACATTTTATCCTGTTTGTTTCATTCTTCCTGTCACTTCAATTTTTGTACGGATTTTGTTTGTTGTTGTTCGTTGTTCGATGACTTTTGTGATAAACTCGACAAAAGTATTTTTCTGAAATAAATAAATAAAAGGCATAGATTCTTCCATTGCTGCTGTCCGCTGATGCTTTATCACTCTGCTAAGCTCTGCGCATTTCCAGAGCAGGCTGCGATGGGTCGTACTTGGCTTTCTCTTGCCATACCAGACTAGTCCATTCCCTTTGGTGGAGCCTCTCGTGTCCTCGTATTCCCCGCAGCTGGGGTTCATCTTCTCGCATTTCCCATGTCTGCAGCACGGGCAGCTGCTTCTGAGTTAGTTATGTGTGGCTGCCTTCATCGTTGGGAAGGGAGGATAAGGGCATTTGTAGGATATGATTTATCTGATGTGGTTTAGGTACATACTTTATGGTAAGCTAAATTGTATACTTTCTGCAGCTGGCCCCAGGCATCCTACATGATTTGGCTGAGTATTATGTTACAGTTTCGTAGCATGTGCAGAAAACAGTTTCTGACTTTCTTTTCTGCAGCCTGCAGCTCCAGTAATTTCATCTCTAAGTTCTTGGTTTCTGGAAAAGCTGATTGAGGTGGCCTTTAGAAGTAAACCTTTGTCAGCTGCTGCCTGGAAGGCACCTCGTGCAATGCCGAGCCATGCTTTGAAATCCGAGGTGGACCAGAGACCTCTGTAGTGATTCTCGGTCGGAGCGAGCAGCAGCACGAAACGGGCCCAGAAGGGAAGAG
>NW_009649193.1:557873-569417 GCF_000708025.1 Charadrius vociferus | reverse complement strand
GGAAGAGCGGTGACCTTTCCGAACAGGCGGGAGGGAGCTGTCATGTGGAGACTCTCAGCTGTCTGAGGGGAAGTGGGAATCCACAGCACAAAAGCTGATTTAAATCAGCATTTTGTTCCGAAGAGCTTTGTCCTCTGCTGTGTGTGCACGGTAGCTGCCTTTCATGCCTGCTCAATGGCAATACTTGGCAGGTGAGAAGGTCCCTGCCACGTTTACCTTCGTGCAGAGATGAGCAGTGTAACTGGAAGTGGAGCACAAGTGTCACAACTCTCCTGCTACGCTGATTGCTAGTTTTCCCCTTTCATTGGACCTGTCTGGTAAGATGGCAGGTTGCATAAGATGGGTTTAGATAGTATCTCAGCCTTAAAACCACTCTCCCAACCTTTTGATAAAAAATGCAAAGCTGCTGTCAGCAATTTGTGTACAGGCCCCCGCTATCTCCACAGCTATGTGAGAGCTAAACTCACCCCTCCCTTTCAAATAAACCACAAATCACAGTTTTGAGGAGTTTTTCCCCCTCGCTTTAATCCTTAGGTATTCCAGCCATTGAGGTACTTCTATTTAAAGCATATTTATTAACACTTTTACAGCAGCCATGCATGACTTGCTTACATTCAGACCAGCAAGCCTGAGTTTATCATGGTCCATGGCAGGGCTCCGAGATCTTCTCGCAATGCAAATAACGATTTAAAGTGGCAGTCTTTGCTGCTTGAAGGTAAAATGCCCCTTTCGACTCTGTAAGAGAAATCTAAAGTGGTTATCACTCCAGGCTTTAGAGGGCTTTAGCTCTAGCGAGCCTCACTGTACTGCATGAAAAAGTTGAGAGATCAACAGGAGAACTTGGCTTTGGTTCTCTGAAGTTTTTTCTCCTGCAAGTTTCATTTCAATATCCAGCAGTTGTGAGGTTGAGTTGGGTGATAGCTGAAAGGGCAGGGAGAGGTTAGGGAAGGAAAAAAGTGAACAAAGTGAGGGTGAAATCAGCTGGCTCTGGGTGAGGAGGGGAGGGAGAAAGCGTGCGAAGCAAAGGGGAAGACTAGAGCATCCTTTTTGAGGTAAAGTGTCTTAAAGTCAGCTCAGCCAAGAATTTTATTGCTGGTCTTGTGCTTCAACTTCTGGGTGAAGATCACGAGGGGAAGGCTCTAAGGAAGTCATGGTAGTTTATCTTGTCTTCTCCACATGAACACAGGTTAATCAGCTGGGGGAAAAAAAACAACAAACAAACACCATAAAGAGCTGGAAGAAGCTACAAATATTTCTTTTTAGGGGAAAGTGCCCAGAAGTACTCCTCGTGTGACAGAGCAGAAGATCTGATTCCCCTGTGTGGAAGAGCTTACCACCTCAGTAGTCCTGAAGCACAGGTAAGCTTGAATGCTTATAGGTGACACTAATCTATGCAAGCAGAAGAATTAAAGTGTTTGAGTTTAATCCTGATTGCCTTTTGAGTATCACCACAAGAAAAAATAGCCACAAAAAATAAAGCATGGCCACAGACTGACATAGGCCATAGGAAATCTTTCAGAAACCCCACATAAATCCCTGCCAAAAAGGGGGGGACGGGACGGGACGGGTGGGGGGACGAGACACAGCATATCTGAACAGTTACTGTTCGCTGGTGTTGCTTTGGTGCATGCACATGGCATAAAGTGGAGGCACAGATAATCGAGCTCAGCGACAGCCATGCTAATGAGCCAGCTCTGGTATCCATGCCTGACCCTGCATTGTGTTACAGAGCTATAGCCTTTGTATGCTTAAGGGGAAGAAAGAGGGTTTTTGTTTCTTTAATTGCATAACTAATCTCCTTCTGACACCCAGGGAGATGGAAAAGGTCTAATATCACAGTTCCTTGAAAGGATTCTTCTTCCCCTTGTCGCCTGGAGACAGATTGACTAGGGTTGCTCTTGTGTGACTGACAGCTGTGCTCCTCTCCAATCCAGACAGTAGTTAACTATCATCTGCCATATGTTTAATTTATAGCACCGCCACACTTCTGAGGGCTCTGTGCACACTATTATTAAGATTTCAAGAGAAAAGAGGGATGCTTTTAGTGATTAGGTATTAGATGGGGATTCAAACGTGGGGGGGTTCAGCCTCAATTGTCACAAGTTCCCCACATGCTCTTGGGCACGTCACTTCATCTCCCATTCTCCGAGTGGGAGCAGGAAGGACTGTCACCACATTGTAAATTCCTCAGGGCAGAGTGGTCCCCGATGAACTCTAGTACAGCACAAGCCCTGGGTGCTGGTCAAAGGCCTTTTTTCAGTGCACAGAGACATAAATACACTGCCGGCACACCTTTCTAACCACAGCTGTGATGCTCACAGTTGGCTGGTTTAGAAAATGTTTTGGGTTTTTTTTAGCAAAGGAAATACTCCCTCTGGTTTCTAGACTCTCTGAGTCTGCCTTTATTGGCCACTAATCTGCTGTGTACCACGTTATGCTAAGAACGCATCCTTGCCAGGCATATTCCTGAAAGGATCCTCCATCCCTACTATACGAGTTTTTCTCTTCAGTTTGCCTTCACATTTTCTGCTATGCAACCTGTGATCTCCACGTGCTGTTGCTCATAGTGCCCAGCAAGCCTATGTTTTTGTGATGTTAACCAAGTGCTTATGATTCTAATTTCTTTTTTTTTATTATTATTTTTTGGTACAATACTTAGTTCTCAAATCTTCAGTTCAGTTGCTGTTAAATCCAGAATGCGTCTAAGCTTTCCTAAGGCTGATTCCCTGAGCACCTCAGCGTCATCTCGACTCAAGCCCAGGTGTGCTTAAGTCATGACAGGCACTCAGCAGCTCTGCTGTAGCCTGTGCCTGATCTCTATCATGATATACAACTTCTCCTGCTCATCTCTGAGACCTGGGCCAGCAGGCATTTTCAGGCTCCACGTAACAGTGCAGCCAAACACTCGGCTGTTCATTTGGGGGACAACCGGGGTAACGCGTCTTTCCTTTACAGCAATTATTATCTCCTCCTTTAAGACAGCTCGGTCCAACAGCTCAGAGGCCTTTCTGAGCTGGGTCTCTCTTGCCCTTTTCTTGAAGCTGTTCCCCTTCGTAGGGTAGAGCAGCTTTTGTTCTCGCCTGGCTAAGGTTGGTTTGTAGAAGAGCTCTTTTGGAAGAGCTACAGGAGAGAAATTCAATATGCACAGCACCCCTTCCTTCTGACCTTGTTAACCAGAAAGGCATTGGTTGGCACACTCAAGCTGTCACAAAGGGCTAAAAATTTTGCTTTCTCCAAGATGCCAGAACCATCCTCATCGCACTGAAGAAACGCCTCCTGAATGTCCTTGTTGTTCAAGTACTTATGGAGCTTCAGCTCTTCCTGAACCTGGGCAATTAATTCATCCAGTTCCTGCTTGCTGGTCCCAAGTGTGGGGATGTCACTGTAGAAGAAAGGAAGAATGGAACTTCAAGTAAAAGCTACTTCTGGCAGCCTTACTATGACACTTGTATGCTGGTTTCCCACCATGCCTGGCCAGACTGTACTTCTGAAGAGACAGCGGGCTTTTGGGGGGCTTGGTTTTTGTGGCAAGCTCATCTCAGTTTGGACTTGGAGATGAAGCTCAGTCTTCATCTTGGAGCATTGCATAAACTATTTTCCCTTTGCAGGACATTTCCCCCATGCACCTTTTGTCTGCAAGTGCTCTGGGACAAGGAGCATTTCCTTGTGAGCTCCATACAGTCCCAGGAACTGTATGCAATTCTAATTTCAAGCAGAGCCCCTGAACTACCATGACACTAACTGACTCTAAAGTCTCATGTGAAGTAATAGGGTTGTTACTGGGTCACCTAAAATGGGTCCAGACAGCTGAAAAAGAGGATGTGGTCTAGGCTCTGATGGGCTGATAAGCAAAGCCAGAGCAAATGAAAAGAGACTCCACCAACCCTCCCCTGAGCCTGCAACTATCTCGTGGCTCATGCAGATACAACAGATACAACAGCAGCATTTGTTAGAGTTAACTGCTGTCTTTTAGGGAATAGGCTGCCCAGGGAGGTGGTTGAGTCACCATCCTTGGATGTGTTTAAGAGCTGTTTAGATGTGGTGTTGGGGGATATGGTGTAGGGGAGAACTTTGTAGAGTAGGGTAGATGGTTGGACTCGATGATCCCAAGGGTCTCTTCCAACCTAGACAATTCTATGATTCTGTGATTCTTTTGGGAAAAGATGACTGTGTCCTTTAAGGTGAAAGTATCTCTGCTGCTGAGCCACAGCTGTCCCACAAGGTTTTCGGGTCAGCAGCAGCCACAACGTTACATTACACACATCTGACCCTGACTATACGTGTCCAGACACAGGCTCTTGGAGCTGATTAATCAGCTGAGCAGCCATTAGATAGCAGGCTGGAGCCCATGGAGGCTGCTGGAAATGCCCTTAGCTGTCAACCCTGAGTCTTATTTGGCTCCACAACCCCATCCTTTGAAGCCTACCTGTTGCCAGTCTCCTTTACCACCTGCCGTGGGCGAAAATGATCTCTCAGGGACTGCAGTGTTGCCGCAGGGAAACTCTCTGCATTGCTTTCCATATAATTAAGCACATATTCATCAGCGTCAGTGATAACAAACCTGTGGCCAAACACTGGGGAAGGGGAATTAAAGAAAGCAGTGTTACTTGCCTTTCAGCATCGGTAGGTCACTTCATCATCCAGGAGAGAGCACAGTTTCTCTCTTGTGGCTGGGCTCAGGTTAGAGCGTGCTCTGCTATTTATTTCAGTCCTTGAAGTGAGAATAGTTTCACTAATTTAAAGGGAGTTTTGCTGCAAGAAAAGCAGCTGCTGCCAGCAAAAGCCCTGTGCTTGGACCTACAATAACTCCCCCACTAGCACTGGTGTGTTTCTAAATATTTCAGTATTACATTTATTTTCCTTACAGGATAGATTTATGGCCTTTGCTGCTGGTAGTCATCTGGCAAAGCTTTAACCCTGTGAATCCTGGCCGGTCCCAAAATGTAAACTGAACACATACTATGGAGAACGGAGCTCTTTTCCTAATTATGTCAGAGGTCCAAACATGACAGTAACAGAGTTATATCAATGCACACCAGCTGGTGATCTGGAAACTCAAATGTGATGAGAGCCAGAGGGAATAGATCTCTCAAGGGAAGAAAGGTATATGCACCGTTTGTGCAATAAATGATGTATCAGAGCAGGCACTGAAAACCAATGCTCAGAGAGTATTATCAGTCCAGGCTGGATTTTACCTTCAATTGTAGAACCGATGGTGAGGTCAGAGGGCTCATAGTACGTGGGATTCTCTGTTGTAGAGCCTGGTTTGGCAACTCTGGTCTTTCCTAAGTATTTGCCTCCAATGATGCCAGAGTTACGGACTGGGGGTTCATAGATGCTGATCATGTCATTGGAGAGGAAGTAAGAGAGGATGAAACGGCGCTTTCTGTCCTCGGGGTTTGGTGATTCCTAGAGGAAAGGTAGTGGCTTTGGAAAAGAACATTTCAACCGGGTTTTTCCTTCCTGGGGTGCTCAGGAGCACCTAGTAACCCACTCATAAGCATCCAGGGTTCATAGCTTTTTTTAGAGCTGACTAACCAAAGTGCTTGATGTAGGCCAAAAGCTACAGATATGCTGACATAGTGTAACAAAGCCCTAGACAGCGTTAAGTGTTTGAATTTCAAAGGTTACTTGCTCTAGTCAAGCTAACAGAAGCAGAATCTGGGCTGCGGTGACCAAGTATATTCAGTGTTTCCACAGGCTTAGTAACCCAAAAGAAAGGAATATCCTATATGGAATGATTCATCACAGAGAAAGCCTGGCTGTAAAATTTAGTATTAAAGCTATATTTTTCATTATAATGGGTGCCTGAGAGAGTGCCAGCTCTTAGTCACAGGAAGACACTCCCCTGTCACACCAGTGGGTTTACTTGCTTAGTTTAAAATTAAGTGGATCTGAACTCGTCAGCTGTGACCTTTAGGAACTCCTGCAAAATAGGGAAAAGAAATCAGCCCTTATTCACCCTGAGTGTTTGGAGAGGGCAGGCACCAGGCAGCGCAGGAAATGCCATTGCTGCTGCTGGACGTGCCAGAGGCTCCTTGCATAAACCAACTGTAAAGCTGGCACAAAGGCCAGGGCCTGAATGCCATTGTCGTGGGTGGAAAGCACCGTCGCCGCGGACTCCCCGGCTCCTGCGCTGGCACTCAGCTGCTCTGCTAGCACAACCCTTTGCTGGCTGCTATGGCCAAGACGAGCCTGGAGAAGGACAGCTGCTGGGAGCCAGCAGGGGGGAGACAGCAAGCTCACGCTTGTGGCAGCGGTTGAAGGCAGGCAGAGGCACAGTGCCCAGTCGCAATGCTGTTTCAGTTAGGGCCATCTGTCACGTGCTGATGTCAGTGGGAGTTTTTCCATAAATGGCTGTGGTTTTGTAGCATGTCTGTCTTGTACTTTCTGGCCTTGTTTTTTTTTTTTTTCTACCTTTGCATGCTACTAATTGTCACAGCAAGTACACAATAACCCAACGGCATCCCCTGAGGGGCACTCGTGTTGGCTTGGGGAACTCTCTTTTCTCACCAGCACAGAGGAGAATTAGCTAACAGCCTTCTCTGAGCAGGCTGTTCCTCCCATCCTTCTGACTCGACAACATAAGCTAGCACGATAATATCAAGGAAAGGACTTACCAGGGCCACCTGGTATCGCAGCACCTTGTGGTGATTCTCTAGCATCTTAGTTATATCTTTCCGGGGAGGCTTTGGAAGCAGAGAAAAGCAGTTCTGAAGAGAGTCTTCAAGGACACCAAAACCATTATAGGGAGGAATCACCTGCGTCCAGAGGAGATATCAAGCACAAACAGCTGAAACTAAGAACAAGACAATGTTTGCAAGACAGCTTATCAGAAACTGTTTGGAAAGAAATCTTCTGTCACCAGGTAGCAATACCTGTGACATCCTGCCCAGTAGAGATGCTACTACCCTGGCCATGTGTTGGGCCCCTTACTTATAGAAAATAATTAAGAAAAACTGAAATTCAGAAAGCCACATCATTTCTCTGAATAAAGAGACTATGGCTATACTAATAACTAAACCCCGCTGTGCACAGGAACTCAATCATCTATATGGTTACACGGTTAACCTAATCCCCATCATGTTTATGGTCTAGGCCAGCTAGCACTCCAAACCCTTCCTAGGCTCAGTTTGGGAGGTAACAAAGGCTGTCACTATCCCCAGCAGGCAGTTTGGATCTGGCAACCATGTTTTGGAGGGTGAGGGAGAGTTTAGTAGTATAAGTGCAGCCAGACTGCGCCTGTTGGCTTCCCAGCCAAAAACAAAGCCTGACACTGTTTAATTTTTTAGTATAGGCATGGCCAGAGTTCTTTCTATCACTCTTAGCAAGCGCTTTGTCTTTTAGAGTATTAGAAACCAACAGTTTCAGAGGACTGTCATTTTAATATCAATTATGACCATTCTTGCCTTGTCTTTTTCAAGTTATTTGCTCTTTTCTTTAAGCTGAACTTGTTTATTATAGGTTCTTATTAAGGTGAACCTATACTTTACTGTAAGAGCTTATACCGACTGCTTTGTTGCATCCCTTCCTTTGAGAAATTGTCTGCAGTACCTGTTGAACTTCCTCACGTGGTTTCTTCTTTATTTCCACTGGCTGGAAGTCTGTGATGCCAAATTTGTCACGATAGAAGTTTCGTGTGAACTCATCGCAATCATAGATGAAGAAGGTGCGTCCAAGGAGGGTGGTAGATTTGCCAACAGCAAAATCTTTTGCTGTGTACCACTCAAGTACTTCCTGATCAGAGATCTCCAGAACACAGCTTGGGAAGGTCTCTAAGGACAAGGGAGCAAAAGGAAAAATAAATCAATCAGGTAGATGTTAACATTTTGTAATGAAAAAGGATACAAAAGCAAGCTGTTGGTACTGCTGTCCTGCCACTGTTTCCCAAAAGATAAAGAATGTAGTGATCATTTAAAGAACTCTTCTTTGGCCAAAAAAACGATGACACTTGGAGTGCTCTCAGCAAAAATTCTCCAGACTCAGTGTACCTCTGACACATCCACCACATATGTGTCTACCCACCGAGGCACTTTAGCACAGACAGATTTGCTGGCCAATCTAAACTTACTTTTCTTGTCCACAAAGGTTTTGGGCAAGCGCTGGCGTTTTATCAGTATTGGGAATGGGTCTCGACCATCATTTTTCTTGTAGACTTCCCGAACCTCCACTGTGTCATCTGCCAAGTAGTAATGGATGATGTAAGGCCGATTCTCACCAAACATGCTGTTAGTGTCATCCCATGTAGCATAGAAGCGAAGGACCTAGGGTGGAGAAAAAAAGAGCCAGAGAAAACAACTATGGATTAGAATTACTAATGCTTTGCCCAAGCGTAGTGGGTTGAAAGGAGTTGGGTGGTTAGAGGCATCTCAGCAATCTTCTCTGCCAGGTACAGAAGAAACAAGCCCTTGTACTGTGGGTACTGGGATGAACGGGCTGCTGAGGCAGAATGGGAAGGGCAGCAGGGGTCTGGAGAGGTGGACAGGCGTGGCTTACCTTGAAAGCAGCAAATGAGAGAGAATAGTTTATGCTAAAACAAGAAACTTAGTTCAGGAAGCATGAGGAAAAAGGGGAGAGGGGGTAGTGACTAAAAAGTAGCAGAAAATACTTTTCCAGGGATGAGTAGGGAAGTAGTCCTAAGGGAAGTGACTTTTATAATGAAACTTAACACAGCAAGACAGAATCTTGTTTTGACTCTTAAACCTCTTAGAGGTTTCATGGCCAACTCTTTACTACTTGCATGCTGAGGAAGGCAGAGGGGAAGGCACTCAGCAGTCCTGAGGAGGCTGCATTCACTGCAGACCCCATCTTGTTTCTGTTGAGTGGAAATATCATCTTGTAATGCCACAGAAATACAACTCTTCACGCGGCAATGCTCGAGAGTTCCCCAAGGTACAGCTCCTAAACAGGCAGCCCGATAGCTGTGGCAGGCAGAGTTGGCCCAGCGCAGACTTGAGTCAGTAAGGCTAAACTGGAAGTTAAATGGCAGGCATGGCCCAGCTCGCATTCACACAGCAAAACTGTCTGCTCCCCTCAAAACAGGGGGAACATATCCAAAATTGCAACTGGATATGATCCTGACCTGTACTAACACCTAGCTGATGGCCAGGAACTGTTTGATTGATAGCTGGCCAGGGACAATATGCAGAACACAGGTCATGCCCTGGCCCTGTTTTATTTTCTAGTATAGATGTAGTCTATAGGGATTCTTATATTGTTGCTAGATGAAAAGAAGAAGATCCAGAGGTGCAGGGAGGAGAGTGTAAGTCAACTGTGTGCACAGGGAAAATTCAGTCAGACCAAGTGGCATTTGTGTTTGTCTGAAATTGTCCACTCTGGCACCTGGCATCAATATTTTGGGGGATGAGAGGAGTGGATGGAGCATGCCCATTCGTATTAGAACTGCAACTTAATAAGAACACAAGTCTTATGAGGAACAACTGAGGGAACAGGGGTTGTTCAGCCTGGAGAAGAGGAGGCTGAGGGGAGACCTTATCACTCTCTACAACTACCTGAAAGGAGGTTGTAGAGAGATGGGGGCTGACCTCTTCTCCCTGGTGACAAGTGATAGGACAAGAGGAAATGGGTTCAAGTTATGTCAGACGAGGTTTAGATTAGATATTAGGGAAAAAAAATTCACTGAAAGGGTTATTAAACATTGGAATAGGCTGCCCAGGGAGGTGGTGGATTCGCTATCCCTGGAGGTGTAGATGTGGTACGTGGGGACGTGGTTTAGAAGTGGTTTTGTCAGGGTAGGTTGATAGTTGGACTTGATGATCTTAAAGGTCCCTTCCAACCTCAGCAATTCTATGATCCTATGATTCTGTCTGTTAACTTCCTGAGGCAGCTGGCTTATCTTACTCCAACAGTAAGCAAGAGAGATGAAGGATCTAGAGCATTGGCTCTGCAATCCAAAGAGAAGCTGTTCACAAGGCACAAAGCCCAGTAAAAAGAGAAAAGATTTTGGTTCTGACAAAAGCCAAGAAAGGAGCAAAACTGGAGCCTGTTCAGTGGACCGAGATTTTTTAGAATTGCAAAACTTGGGTTTCAATAACACAAATAATCTGTAATGTGGGTAATCACTACCAGTTCTCTCACCTGCTTGTCGTAAGTCAGAAACTGTTTGAGTTGGTCAAAATCTGATGGTGTGACGTACTTGCGCACAGGCAACTGACGCAGTTCGGTGTAGGGATCGGAAACCATTTTCTCTGGAGGGTTCAGTTCAATTCCCTGGCTCTCCAGGAACACCTAGAAAGGTCATCTAAGATATTAATGCTGCTGTGAGTTCTGAAGGTAAGAGGTAACAAGAAATTACAAATGGGCTGAGATGAGTGTTGACAGAACACTGCAAGTTCATTCCTCACAGACCACCAGGCTGCAGGAGTATTAGTTCTACTGCAATAACAAACACAATAGAAGATGACCAAGATGTTTCTGTTTAAATTTTGCTTGCCCTTTAATTACCTGGGGCAGTCTTGTCCTCAACATCCTAACTCAGATTTTACTTAAGCACAGTTTTCCTTGGCCCTAGGGCTTTAAATAGAGCATAACTGTCAGTTGGTCTCTTTCATGTAAATGAAAAAGATTAGTGCATAACTGCAGATGTAGTCAGTCTGAATTTGCAAGAGACCTGGGGCTTCCCAATGTGTCAGACCGTGGAAGTTAGTGTTACCCATACCAGGCCCACCAAGGCCCTTCAGGCCATGAGGATACGTGCCAGAGTGGCAGCATCGGTCCATCTTTCAGGGAGTACTTTTCCAAAAAAAAAGAGGACAATCTGTTTATTTATAAGATTTTTTGCTTACCTCAGATGCATCAACAAACTCTATGGTATTATTCGTGTACTCGCATCAGTCACTCAAAACAACCTCTGAAGTCAATGGACTTCTTCCCCTTTTGGCCTTGGGAAGTGGCCCATGAAAACATTCAGGCTGCAAACATCTCCAACAGGCATGTGAGATCACCCTGAAGACTCACAAGGCAGGTTCACCCTTCCAGATTCACTATTTTCTGGTCTGGAGGATGCCAGTTAATGATAAATAGACTAGTGGTCTTGAGATGTAGACCCATGTAGCTCATTTCATGTTTTCCATCAACCAACCAATATAAACACAAGAACCAGTTCTTCATTTGATGTCAACTGACTTTAACAGTCATCCTGTTCCAGCAGAACTGGCCCCTCATGTTCTCAACAGCCACATATATACCAATACATTACACATGCTTGGGAAAATTCCTGGGCACTGAAGCCAACTGGCAAGAAACAGCCCGCATCTAAACTCTTTCAGCCTCCAGGACAGGTTGGCTGCACATAACTCACCAATTGGGAATGGTCCCTGGAGCATTCTGACTCCTGAACTGCTCCTGGGAATTGCTTGGAAGAATAGTAGTTGACCAAGGCTGAGATTATACTGGAGACAACCTAACAGGTACTGTTATACTGGTATTTTTTATTATTTGTTATTGGATTGTTATTATTTCATTTACTGGTACAGAAAGAGCCAGAAATAGAAAAGCAGGCAATGAGTAAGCTCTCTTAAAAAG
>NW_009649193.1:534224-557832 GCF_000708025.1 Charadrius vociferus | reverse complement strand
GGTGCAGAGTTACTGACTGCATTCCCGTCCCCTATTCTTAACACAGGAGTATGAAGTCAGAAAAGAGTCAGGATCAGTAATTTCCCCCTCACGTATGCACAATGTTTCATCTGGACTCTAAGCAGTTAAACTGTTGTATACACAGAAATGAACTTAAAGTTTGTATTGTGAGGAGAAGTCCTGAGGACAAAGGGTGAACTCCCAGCAGCCCTGCGGCAAAAATACTGAGCAATTAATATGTCCTCAGCAAATATCATACTCGGAACTCCCCATTGATCTGGAGAAAGAAGTCTTCACAAAAAGCAAAATGAAAGATTCGAGCAACCATATTGTAAAAGCTACAGACGCAGACTACTGGATTCTAACAAGTCTATCCACCTATAACTGCCAGGATTCTTTGTGTCAGTGTTCTCCGTAAAAGCAACACACCTGTGTGAAGGGGTCACAGTCGACTATGCGGTACGTCCTGCCATATATGGTGATGTTCATGCCCCGATTCAGATCTTTCCAGTGGTAATGATCCCCACGGTCATTCTTGGGCACCCGGTGACGTCTGACAAGTTTGCCTTGAAGAAGACCAGAGTTGTGCACGACAGGCTCTATGACGGACATGCTGTCATCTTCTAAATAGTAATAGATACACACTTGGCGGATCCGGTAATGTTCCTCTGCAGAGAGAGGAACATCTTCCTGGAAATAGGCATCAAACTTCAAAATCTGCCAAAGGGACAATATCCCAAAGGGAGAAAGAGAGAAACAATTTGAACACCATGATTAGTCTATTAAGAAAAATAATTTATTTTTAATGTGCTTTGGCGGTGCAAAGTTACTGGATTGTAACCTATACAATCATCAAAGCCAACTGTAGCCTAATCTGTGACTGATGGCAGAGGCATCATGAGGGCTTTTATCAAGACCCGCCTTTTACGAACTTGGTAGTCTTGAGATAGGTGTAAAAAATACAGCTTTTCCCCTACTCCTTCTTGATCCCCCCCTATTTTACCTACTGCCAAGTGCTTGGTTACTGCCAGTAATCTAGTTTTCTGACATACATGACTTTCTTTACTATTGTCAGCTTTGCAGATCAATCAGGCCTCACATACGCAGCCTACATCAGCCCACAAGCCTTGGTAATTAAGTGATGATAAAGCCAGCAAGTTCCTACTAGCTAGCAAAACTGCTTCAAAAGGGATCATGACTCGCTCCGCAGCGACTGCTCTGTCCGTGGCTGTGGCTGCATTTGCCAGCTTGCAGTCTCTGCCACCGGCACATGTAAAATCAAGGGTCAGCTTGGGACTGCTCCTAGCAGACACACAGCCACCTCCCAGTCGGATACGATCACCAAGATATAACGCAGGAAGAACCAATGGAGCAGCACAGGCTGTAACACGCTCTGGTGACAAACATAAGCATAAACAGATAGACCACAGTTAAACAGTCTAACAAGGTCCCCATTGCAGACTGTCCTTTACAGTTTAAGCTCAGTTACAATCTCAATATAGTTTTGTAAACACAGAAGGTCAGGCTGTGGCTTACAGGGCAATGGTTATAAACTGGAGCTTTTCAGAGTTAATCAAACTTCTTTTCCAATGCCTGCTGAAAATGCTCTAGCGTAACTTGTGGGGAATGTCTTACATCGTTTAAGTATGATAATCCTCCTCCCGAGCAAAGAAAGCCTCTTTCAGTCTGGGGTTCAGCTGTCTCTGACTAAGGGCTATGGCATCTGAAAACTGCTGTACGCTGTCCCATGAACCCTGGAGCTGACTGTTTATGTCTCCGAACTTGGCCGGTGATATTCCTGGAATAAGCTTCTTTATACCTTTTTGTCAAAAGCCACGTGTGCTGGCACAAAGCCTGAAGGTGGAGCCTGCTTGGCTTGCCCGTAGGTCAGCGTGGGTCTCATGTTAGATAATTCATCTAATTCAGCTTGAGAAAGCTGATTCACGTATAGTCGCTCCCCGCCAATCCCCACTGTTGGCAGCCGAGAAAAGGCAAATCCATTTTTGTAGCCCAGTGTCTGGGACCGATGAAAAGATTTTTTCTGTGGAAGGAAATCCAGCTGTTAAAATACTGCACGCACTTAGTAGATACAGCTACTGAAAGCACAGAAAAACAGTAAAAGAGTGTAATATCCAGAATGCTTCCCCCCCAGCATTTTATTATAACCTACTGCAGCAGTTATTTACAATCAGATTTTACACTTAGATCAAGAAGGCTGAAAAAACAGTAAGAGTCTGGGAGGGACAAAGCATCAGAGTGAGCTCAAATCCCAGCACTGCCACAGATTCCCCAAGAGCTTAAATCACTTGATTTCCCTGTTGCCACCATTTTCAGTGCCTAGAACGGGGTGACAGTACTTTACCTGCCCTAGTATTTGTCTCACAAACTCTTTGTTCCCTACTCTGTGTTATGGCACTACAGAGCACCATGGGACCTCACTCTGTTATTGCCTCACAGTGCTCCCTTGATTATTAAACCTTGTGCACCCTCTGTGTTTTCTGTCACTATTTATTTTGTTAACCCTCTCCTGGGCAGGGGCTAAATCAAGGTGTGTCATGATCACAGAACAGCAATTATGAAAAGTACCAAAGCACATGAACTATTCCACCACCTCTTTCCACAGTCTATGCAAGGGTCATGCAGGCAGTTGGATTAGATGATCATTGTAGGTCCCTTCCAACTGAAATATCCTATCCTATCCTATCCTATCCTATCCTATCCTATCCTATCCTATCCTATCCTATCCTATCCTATCCTAACCACAGTGTAAGACCCTATAGCAGATTAATGAGAATCCTTATAAGACAAGAAGAATTCTATCTGTGTGAACACTGTATAATGCTGGCTATAGGATTCACCTGCTATTTTTTTTTGTTTTGTTGGTTTAACCTTTGTTTTTAGCTTCTTGGAACCTTTCACCTATCTTTGCCATCTGCCTGACACCAGCTACTGAGCCATTCTTCAAGCTAAATAATTATCCAGATGGCACAGGAAGGTCCTTGCTTTGCTTAAGGACACACAACAAGAAAACATCAGTGAATAGGACCTGATCTCTGTCAGCCCAGTCCTGTTCTTCACTACTGAAGATCGGGATCAGACGTGAGTGACACCGAGCTACTTGACTTGCTGTAGAGGCCACCATGCCTGGAACCTCATCGGCAACCCTGAAAGCATTTGAAATAACACGTGCCTGGCTGGTCCCACTAGGCTTTCAACACTCCAGAGAAAGCAGGAGAAATTGTGAGTCCCTGATAATAAAATACCTGACTTTACCTTGACTTTTGCCAAGTAAAACAGAGTTGTACGCATTTCTAGCGCTGAAGGAACAAGCTTCAGCTCCTTTTACAGACCCAGACTTGCAATCAGTCCAACCTCAGGCATATGAACTACTTCTCCACCCCCTCCCTCACCCCTCACGGTTAAGCCTCTAATCTTATTTATACCTCCAAGGCCCCAGTTGAATTTCACATAATTGCCTGTTTTCTCTTTAAACTGGTACTACAGATCTTGCAACGCTGTGGACAGAGCAGTTAGGAAAACAGGTTCAGGTGAAAACAAGAGAGTTTACTGAAGACACGTTAACAGAACGTCTTATAAACATTAGCCTTGCCCCAGACCTGCCATTTCCTTCTGTTAAATAAATACCAAGGGAAACCTGTGGGAAAATAATTCAAGGAAAACCAGGAAGTTTGTCTACAAATTGGGCAATATTGATGTTTGTCAGAAGTGCACAGGCTTTTAAGGGCCCACAGTTGCCTAAAGAAAACACCTCACAAATTCATAAGACTCCCAAAGTCGATAGGCTCTCCCCAGTGAGCATGGATGCCAGATAACACCTCGCAGTATCAGGTGACTAATGTAAATTTTAAAGGGAAAACCCAGAATGTAAACTCCAAATCACAGTTGCTGCCAGTTCATATCTGAAGAAATTCCACTGAATTTAGTCCTTCTTTTTGCCAAGTCTATAACGCTTCACACAAACAATGTTCCCCCTCCCAGTGTCTCTGTTCCTCTGTCACATGGGCACTAAGTGATGACAATACTACCTTATTTGAACACAGAGGTTTTCTTCAGCGCTTCTCAGCATTCACTTGGAAAACAAGTATCATGATACCCATTTTAGAGACTGGAAAATTGAGGCAAAGTGGGTTGATAGCACTCACTAGGGCTCATCCTGAAGAACACTGCAAACCCATTTCTGGAGTCCAGATCTCCTTAAAACATTACCAAGACTTCAAATTACTCTAAAATAACTCTAAAATAACGATCTGCTCTGCTAAGTCCCGTGGGTGTTTCTTACATACACACAGCGCTGCTGAAATCAGTAGAAGCATTCACGTGACTAAAGCAAGCAGGATTTTACTGATAGAGGAAATACTACTTTGCTAGGGGCAGAAATTTGCATTGCAGATTTCCAAGATGTTATAAATGATATTGGGGAAATAATATTATTAAGATGAGAATAATTCTGAGATAAGCTTTATTACTGGATGATTTAGAGTATTTGTTATGAGTAAATGAATCCACTTCCTGTTGAACAACTCAGTCATCGCTGACTTAGAAAATAGTTTGACTCTTCATGCTGGAAGGCACTGCTAAGACTGCTACAGTGACAATTTATCCTTGGGTAATCCTAATCCACACACAAGCAGAATAAAGAAAAGAGAGGGTCCTATTTAGGAAAAAAGAGAAAACTGAGTTCCCACAAAAGCATCCAGAATGATCTGGACTGGGTGTACCAAAGCCTGTCATGACACCATCCTTGTCAAGAGCACATCTGTCAAACAGGTACCAGTGACAATACCACCACTGGTCTAAGAAACATGGGACAATGTCTTCCTAAGGGAGCACTAGATCCTTTCAGTGTTGTTAAGATCCTTTAGAGGTCCCTCCCCGCTCCATCTGAGGAGCAATCAGGAGTTACAGAAATTTCTATCACAAGGTTATCTAGGAAATACTGTAGTCTCCTCTAGAAATATCAAGAGCATTCCAGTGGCAGGAGACGGAAGGGAAGCTTTCCTCTTCTGGGAGAATAAGCATTTCCATTGGAATACCAAATAAGCATGAAGTCTATGTCCTGGGAAGTCAAGAGGCTCTGTGAGTGATATGGGAAGAGCAGAGTGGGCTGACCTGCAGCGCTGCTCACCATCACTCAAGAAGATTTGCCAAAGCGTAGACTGGATTGGTAAGAGGTTCTCTCTCTGTAGAGCACAATCTAGGGGACGTATCAGGAAGATATGGAAGTGCTTGTTCTGGAGGTGTCAGTTTTCAATGGGAATTTGAAGGACAAGGAGTACTGTCCCAAGGTATATCTCTGTTTGTTTGGGGTTTTTTTGCAATAGAGCATGTCCCATGACAAGTTTTCACACGCAAGTACACGAGGTTCCTTATCCTGCAATACCAGAGCATATTAGGCCCCTGTTCACCTGATGACCAGACAACTTGGGTGTATTGAGAGGGAGCAGGAGGAAGAAAGGGCCTCACTCAGAATACTGAACCTTATGGAAAGGGAGGAACCTGTTCTTAAGAATATTAAGCTCCAGGGAAATATAAGGCATGTCCTGGTCGATCTGATCCCTACAAAAGCCTTGGAGCATTGCTTCTGAGGAAAGCAGTCAGGGTATTAGTTTCTCAAACTGACATTAGTAGCATTGAGTTGAAGTTGAGCAATGGTGTCAAGACTCAAGATACTAGTTCCCCAGGGAGAAGGAAGGGCAGAGTTGTCAGCTGCTCTGAAACAGTTCTGGAACAAACACAAGTAGTATCAGTTCTCATCTGTTGTACTACTTCCTCAAGAGGATACTGGAAGGACTTGGTGCTATCAGATCCTCAGTGTGTGGGCCATTAGGAATGGGGAAAAGGTGAGCTTGCTTCCTCATTTAGGTATCAATTCAAGTGCAGAGGATGAGGATGACACTACTTCTTCCAATGAATCTGGGAGAAGCTGAGAGGGTCTCACTTCCTTGGCAAGGTCCTGGAGGCTGTGGTGGTATCAGTCCTGTGGAGGGATACCAGTTCTCTGAAGACTATCAGGTTGTCAGGTTCCAGACCATTAGTTCCCTATGGACTATCAAGGGTTTAGTTCTCCAGGTGATACTGAGAGACCATTTGTGGAAGTATCAGAACTTTGGAGGAGGGAGTATATCAGGAGAGTATTGGTTGCTCAGGAGAGTGGTGACTTCGGGGTGTATTTGTCCCTCTAAGGGTGGTGAGTGGGTCCGGGACATACCTGTTTCTCTAGGTGTACAGGGATGGTTTTGAGGATTAATTCCTAGTGGAGGACTGCTTAAGGTTTGGACAGTGTTGGTGCTCCTGGGTATATCAAGTCAATTGAGGGGATATCAGGTGTGTTTAAGGGTCCTGGTTCAAGGCAGTATCAGAATGAGTAGCAGGTTCAGAACACGTTCTTTTGGGAAAACTGAGATAGTTCAGAGTAACAGGAGTTTCCCTGGGGGAATCGGCTTTCAAGACTGTAAAGTGAATATGGGGATACTCCTTATCTTGGGGTACCACGTGAACTGGTGGGGGAACTGTTGGATGGATTCAGAGGTTCTGAGTCTCCATGGGGTGAGCTTGCAGATAGTAGTTCTGCAGTTATAGGGAAAGCTTTTGGGGTCTCAAATGAGGCTGGGGTAACCTGCTTCTCCAAAGCTTTCAGGACAATTTCAGGGGTTATCAGATGGATGCAAGATGCAATGGGTTCCTTGGGAACAAGATTAAGAGTACTAAGTCTCCTGGAGTGTGGGCTCAGTGATACATGGTCCCCTGGGAACAGACCTGAAATTCCATTGGGAGAACTTAGGGAGTACCAGGTCTGCTGTGGGTAGGGTCAGGGGATACCAGGTGTGTTCAGAGAGTTCACCTCCCCCAGAAGTAAGTTCAGCAGATATTTGAAGGCTTTGTGAACACCAAGTCCCCTGGGGGAGAGATCAATGGGTACTAGATCTGCTGGGGAGCATCAAGTGAGTTTACAGGGCACCAGGTCCCTTGGGCATTACTTCATAGGGTACTAGGTCCCCTGAACAGTGTCCGGTGAGCTTGAGGGGTACCAGGTTCTGAGAACACGGGTTCACAGGACACCAAGTCCACTCAGGGATATTAGGTGAATTTGGGAAGTACCAGACCTCTTGGGGGAATTAGAGGGTGGTCTGAGGGAATAGGTGGTTCCCTCAGGGTGGGTTCAGAGGGTAACACGTCCCCTGGGGTAATATTAGGTGAGTTTAGGGGTACCAGGTCTCCTGGGGAGTTAGAGGAGGGTCTGAGGGAGTACCAGGTTCCCTGGAGGTGTGTTCAGGTCCCCCGGGGGAAGTCGGACAGGGCACAAGTCACTGACGGGTGCCTGGAGCAGGTGGGGGGTGCAGAAGGGGGATTCTCAGGGAGGGGACGTGCTAGGCCAGGCCGGGCCGGGCCGCGATGCTCTTAAAGAGGTTAACTAGAGTAGGGCTAAGAAAATGCATGCCTTAGATTTCCATAGAAGTGGAAGTTATGAAATAACATGATTTAGATGAGTGATCTTGGTTTTGTTGAAGAGAATGAATTGAATTATTATTTGCAGTGCCTTCCAGTTCTATTGAATGAAATGTCAAGTGATCATTTTGGTGATATTCCCAGTCTACCAAAGGCAGGAAGGGACCCGGCAGGCTGGGAAGCGGGGTTGAGGATGGCCTCGTCCCCGCAGTGTGGAAAAGAAACAGTCCCGGGAGCAGTGGAAAGCATTAATCCCGTTTTGTTACGGATTTGAGCGCGCTTCGGCCTCCTCCCAACACAGGCCGCCGCCATGTTCCCCCTCCCCCTCACGCCCAGTCGGGGCCTTGCGGCATCCCACAGTGTAAACGCGCTATTGCCTCTGGCGGGACCTCCCCCCCCACCTCGGCACAGCTGGGCTAGCGCTATTAAAATCTCTTGGCCTCCAAAACGGGTGGTGGCATCCAGGCTGCCTTTTAGGAGTTGTACTTGGCCCACGTGGTCCCCAAGGAGAGGAGTAGCCATGGAGGGCCAAATCCGTACCTGGAGTGCTCACAGCTTTTTAACAGGAGATGTGATTGTGCTGGTTTATTATGTATATAGTATGTATATTAGCTGTGAAATAGTGGGGTTTTTAATACGTAGCACTGAAATAGTTCCTCTCTTTTAAACACAATTTTTACCTCTTTCTGAAGGAAGTAGCAAAAAGAAGCAACAGAGGGGAGGGGAGGGGGATCAAGGAAAAGGTGGTTGTGCCAAAGTCACTCCCAAACATAAGAGATAGAATCATAGAATCATAGAATTGTCTAGGTTGGAAGAGACTGAGTTGAGTCAAGTGCCACAGAGAAGAGGGGTTTTTGTACGTCTTTCCCTCGGTCTCTTTATCAACAGTACGCAAGATGGGCCAGGCTGCGATTCAAGGGCAGGCAGCAGGATCTGAGAGTTTTGTAAGCAGAAGTCAAGCAGAGAGAAATGCAGCCAGACCGTCTGTCTAAGCGTGGTGTGGGAGAGAGAAGAAAGGCAGCCGGTGGGAGATAAAGAATGAGTCTGATGAGCTTAGAAAGGAAAATAATAGATTGAAGGCCAAGCAGGGCTGAAAGAGCTGGATCTGAAAGACAGCAAGCTGGTAATGTGACTGCTGACTCAGATGCAGGTGCTGGGACCGAAGCGCGCTCTCTGATTTCTCCTGCTGAGATATCCAAGCACCATTTAGCAGGTTTCTTGAACTTAGCAAGGGCCAGAGCCTTCCTCAGAGAAGGAAACTTGCCTCCGTGGGCCATGGGTCATCCTCTAGGAGAGTGACAGCAACTTTTTGACAAGGCTGTGGGGCAGAGTGCCCCTGTGCACAGCTTGCAGTGGGGCAGGAGTGCTGTTGTCCTGCTCTTCGCATGGGTGGGGAACTAGGGCCAGGGGATTTATCCAGGTCACCAAGTAGGATCTTAGGCTCTGGATATGAGCAGGGACAGGATCAGAAGACTGTGACCCCAGTGCATTCCTCCTGGGTGTTTTAAGGGAGATGGGAATGAAGGAACATTAAGGAAAGCCATAGCAGAAGCTTGTACTTTCTTAAGAATAGGGACTATAAAGCAGGAGAGAGGAGAAACGGGGAATAAGGATTGAAGTGAAACTCAGGACATCTGGATCCAGCATCATCTTTGGCATCAACTCCTGTACAGTCAAGTCCAACTTGTCAAGGTTCAGACAAGCCTCTTTAGCCTCCTGCATCTCTACTCTCCACTCATAAAAGGGAAATGAAGTCATTATCAAGATTTCTTATCTCTTATCTGTTTAAAGGTTATGCATTTTAGAGGAAAGGCTGTTATTATGTGTATATACGCTACTGTAATACACGGCAATAAAAAAGTGCGACCTGTGAATCCTCATGCAAGAAGAGTGGATGTGTCAATATGCCTCATCTGTGGTCTGAGGGATGCAAAGGCTGCTTCTAATGGATTTCATAAAAAACACTCACAAGCCCAGGCTTGTTGGCAGTAGGCTGAAATTTGCTCCCCGAGTATCCACACATCTAGTGAAATATTCAGGGATTCGGACATCAGACTGCTCTCCCACACCACTTTCTACACTGCTTTGTCATCGTATCCAGCATTTGTCCAACCGACTGACAGACACCCTGATGAACCAATACAAGCTGAGATTTTTTGCTTTCTTCCACCCCATCTATTGGCCCCAAAGGGCCAAATATTTGATACAGGTGTGTTAGAAAGGATACTGCCAAGGAATGAGTTTAGTGCTCTTCACTTCACAGCAAAAGGAACTGTTTTGGATTGAGAGTAGGTCTTCAGCTAGAACAAAGCAAAGAACTACAGGATAAAGTATAAGCCATCACTGGGATCACCTTCAGAATTTAAGACACAGCAGGTAGCTTAATACCTTAAACTTTGGGCACGTTTTGTTCTTTTTTTCTAGGGCTGCTAAGGCTCCACTTCTCTCTCTGAAGTCAACAGGAGCAGCAAGCAACGTTGGGAAGTATTCTTCCCTGACCTAGTCCTTGAGACCACCTTCAAGAGCTACTTAACAGAACAAAGAAGGAAACATCTCGCTTAGAGCTGTTTGGTAATGCTCTGCCTCTCAGCCCACGTTATCTGTGAGCTGCAAGGATAAGACCAGATAAAGATTGCCATTGGGTAAAAGAACCCTTCTGAGGCAACTCACTGCTGCAATATTTGGTGCTTGACGTAAAAATCCTTACCTTCTCTCACATTCCCTCCTCTGTGGCTGGTGACACACAAAATGACTGAAACAGGATGCCTTGTTCCTCTGACTTGGAAGCTCTTATACTTTTTGCATTTGGCTTCAAGTGCTTTGTATAGGCCAGTTCCCTCTTTTGCTAATGACCATTTGTGGCTTTTCATGTATCAAGGATATGTGTGTGTGATATCAGATAACACATAGTAAACATGTTCCCTAAAACACTATCACCAAGCAGTTTCTTCTCAGCATACCACAAGTCTCTGGTTTTGTTTCTAGTTAAAAAAAAAAAAAAAAACAAAACAAAAAACCAGCCCTGTTTTTCTGTTTTGCTATTTTCTCCCATTCTTCTCCAGTTTTAACTTCATGGAAACTTAAAAAACTTTGGCTTACCTCGTCTGGTGAAACCCCTGTGACTTACACAGAGGGTGAGACGTTTTGCAAAGCACATCTCTTGCTCAGAAACACATCTCTCCACAGAGCTGGCTGTGTGCCTGCTTGAATGGGAGCATTTTTTCCTAAGCCTGGCTGGAGAGCTAGCTCTGAAGGCTCTGCTTTCGTGGCACTGGAGGCCTCTCTGTGGCCACAGATGAAGACATCTCGCCCTCTGGTGGGTAAAAACACAACAGTATGGAAGCCTTGGTCTGTTTATTAAGAGATAATAATTAAAATTATTACTGTGGTGGTAATAGAAGGAAAAGCAGCAGGTTTTTTAGAGGACTGAAATTCACGCTGAGTGTATGTCCTAGGGGATGGGGTGTGTACATGATCGCACATGATCCTCCTGGTAAAGAGGGTTTTAAACTAACCTGGAGAGGAATAGTTACCAGCAGCCCTGTCAGGGCGTGATGGACAAGGCTGATGAGCAGAGTGTCTGGAGTGATGTGATGAAAGGCATCACAAAATCAGGGCTTAAGCAGAGTTACCTCCAGCATTTGCATGTAAGCAAGGCAGTGCCTAGAAGGCACCATTATGGAGAAATCCCCAAAACCCTTTCTGGGAAATAGGTCTGCTGGGGTGTCTCTCTGAAGTGTGTGTAGACTAATGCACACAGCGTGGGGACTACACGTGACGAGTTAGAGATCTGTGGGGCTATCATCTCGCTGGGATCAGGGAGATGTGGTGGGATGGTTCCCATGACTGGAGTGTTGCAGTGGAGGGATACAGGCTCTTCAGGAAGGACAGGTCAGGAAGATGCAACCCCCCTATGGCAGCGGGGGTTGAAACTTGATGATTTTCAAGGTCCCTTCCAACCTAAACCATTCTATGATTCTAAGATGAGGTGGGGGAGCTGCCCTTTATGTGAGAGAACACCCTGGAGTGCATGGAGGTCTGCCTGGACCATGAGCCAACTCAGAGCTTATGGGTAAGGATCAAAGAGAAGACCAATATGGGTGACATTGTAGTGGGTGTCTGCTACAGGCTGCCTAACCAAGAAGAACAAGCGGATGAGGTCTTTTACAGGCAGATAGGAGCAGCCTTATGTTTGCAGACCCTGGTCGTGATGGGGGACTTCATCCACCCCAGTATCTGCTGGAGGGACAACATAGCAGGGCATAGGCAATCCAGGAGGTGCTTTGCTGGACATCATACCTACCAACAAGGGCTCACTGGGGATGTGAATGTCAAAGGCAGCCTTGGCTGCACTGACCATGAGATGGTGGAGTTCAGGATCCCAAGGGGAGGGAGAAGGGTAAAAAGCTCACAACTGTGAACTTCAGGAGAGCAGACTTTGGCCTATTCAAAGATCTCTACCTGCTTGGTAGAGTCTCATGGGATAAGGCTTAGCGAGCAACAGGGCCCTAGAAAGCTGGCTGCTACTCAAGGATCACCTCCTCCAAGCTCAAGAGTGGTTCATCCCAATGATCAGGAAGTTAGGCAAAAATGCCAGGAGGCCTGCATAGATGGACAAGGAGCTCCTGGCAAAATTCAAACACAGAAGAAGCATACAGAGGGTGAAATCAAGGACAGATAGGGAGGAATACAGAGACATTATCTGAGCATGCAGGGATGAGGTTAGGAAAGTCAAAGCCCAACGGGAATTGAATCTGGCCAGGGATGTCAAAGACAACAAGAAGGGTTTCTATAGGTACATAGGTGACAAAAGGAAAACTGGGGAAAATGTGGGCCTATTGGTCAGCAAGATGTGGGAGCTGGTTGCACAGAACATGGAAAAGGCTGAGGTACTGAATGCCTTCTTCACCTCAGCCTTTACGAACAAGACTAACCTTTAGGAATCCCAGGTCCCTGAGATCAGAGGGAAAGGCTGGAGCAAGGAAGATGTACCCTTGGTGGAAGAGGATCAGTTCAAGGAATATTTAAGCATGGGATGCACCCACGGGTGCTGAAGGAATAAGCTGATGCCACTGCAAAGCCACTGCCAATGATCTGAATGATCATGGCAACTGGGAGAAGTGCCTGAGGACTGGAAGACAGCAAATGTCACTGCTGTCTTAAAAAAAGGGAAGAAGGAAGACCTCCGGCCAGTCAGCCTCACCTTGATGCCTGGGAAGGTGATGAAGCAGCTAATTGTGGGAACCATTTCCAGGCACATGGAGGACAAGAAAGTCATCAGGAGTAGTCAGTGTGGCTTCACCAAGGGGAAGGCATGCTTGACCCCAACTTGATAACCTTCTATGATAAAACAACTGGCTTGGTAGATGAGGGGATGGGATACTGTCTACTTTGACTTTAGTAAGGCTTTTGACACTGTCTCCCTTAAGTTCCTCATAGACAAGCTGTTGATGTACGGGCTGGATGAGCAGGCAGTGAGGTGGATTAAAAACTGACTGTGGGCCACCTGGCTGGAAAGAAGCTTTGCAGAAAAGGCCCTGAGTGTCCTGATGGACACCAGGTTGCATGTAAGCCAACAATGGGCCCTTGCAGCAAAGAAGGTGAATGGTATCCTAGGTCGCATTAGACAAAGTATTGGCAGCAGGTCGAGGGAGGTGATCCTTCCCCTCAACTCAGCACTCATGAGGCCACGCGTAGAGTACTGTGTCCAGTTCTGGGCTTCCCAGTCCACGAGAGACATGGGCATACTGGAGAGAGCCCAGTGAAAGGCCATGAAGATGACTGGAGCATCTCTCCTATGAGGAAAGACTGAGAGGTGGAACTATTTTGTCTGGAGAAGAGAAAGGTCAGGAGGGATCTCATCAAGGTATGTAAGTACCTGAAGGGAGAGTGCAAAGAGGACAGACAGAGCCAGGCTCTTCTCAGTGGTGCCCAGTGCCAGGACCAGAGGCCACGGGCACACACTGAAACACAGGAGGTTCCCTCTGAACATCAGGAAATGCTTTTTTACTGTGAGGGTAACCAAGCACTGGCACAGGTTGCCCAGGGAGACTGTGGAGTCTCCATCCTTGGAGATATGCAAAAGCCTTCTGGACATGGTGCTGGGCAACCGGCTTTCAGTGGCCTTGCTTGAGCAGGGGGCTGGATCAGATGACCTCCAGAGGTTCCCTCCAACCACAACCATTCTGCGATTCTACACAGCTATCAGCAAAAGAACAGAAACTCTGGCCTTATTTCATGTAGGCTCATGTCTAACTGATTGATATCCTGCTGTCCACCAACGGTTGTGTCTCTTTGGTTTAATTTTAAGCACACACTCAAATGATTAGCTTTAACAGGCACCTCTATTCACAACTTGGCTACTGAAGCTGCAATGCTTTGGGCAAGGCCACCAAATTACTCCCCTCTGATAGAACTTAAGGAAAACTAGACACCCAAATACTTTTATGGATGATGAACTTAAATCCCTCTAATCAGCATCAGGACAGCCATTCTGCACCTCACTTGTGAAAAGGGAATGAAAATCAGTTACTGTAAAACCTGGAAAGTACTTTGAGATGCACAGACAAACCCACACCCTGTTGTTCATTATTGTTATAATTATTATCCACTCTAATATATCCACTCTGTAATTATTATCCATTTTTCTTCCTAATGACTCATAGCCTTCTGTAGTTGTGCATTTGAGAATTTCACACCACACCAATTGTTTTGCTTTTACAGATTTCTTTTTTTTTTCACTAAGGTTTTTAAATAATTATCAGTACAGTACAAAGCTTAAAATATTGTCAATGTTTTCAACAATACAAAGTCAGCAGATGGGAGTTGGGAAGAGGATGGTTAACATGTAACACATACCCTTCCCTGTTTCCCAGGGAAAAAAAAATACAAACTCTTTTGTACTTCTGTTTAGTAACAAACAGTGCTTAAAAATCATCTTGTCAGTAAAAGATGTAAATTGCAAGGCACATGAGGAACCCATCCTTGCTTTGTTACACAAATCATTAGGCATAAATACAAGTTTAAGGCACCTCTCTCAATCCTCCCCTTCTGCTCCGTACACCAAGCAAATCCTGTCAGTGGGTATCGGCTATTAAGAGCAACCATTGACCAGCTGGTCGGCTGCCTGCAAGCCTCAGGTTCCTTCAGGATGAATCCCAGAAAAGGAATAGCATAAGGCACATTGGGATGAATTCTCAGGAGTTGTCCTGTGCAGATCCAGGCAGCAAGATGTGTAAAAAATACAGTCTCAGGACTAGAGATTCCTGGGGGAGATGGTTAGGACCTCAGTCCCTTCAGGATCTCGAATATGCTCAACTTTTGGTGGTCAGCTTTTCACCAAACCCTGCCAAGCCGTGTCTCCTTAGAGGAACGCCAGGACGGAACGAGGCGTGCTCCAAGCAGTGAACCTGAGGAGAAGGTCCTGAGAGGCTCTCAGACAAGCTGAGCATTTATCACAGCGGCACTTTTACCCTCTCCGGACCCAGCCCTGGTCTCCCCTAGATCAACAGCAGGGCTTTCAGGAGGGCATGGGCAGCCAATTTCCAGTCCCGGCCTGGTGGATGTGCAGCAGACTTCACGGCATGTGGAGTCTGCCCAGGTAGGCAACCAGGTGCGTAAGGCACAAGGATGAAGTTTGGGGATGAGGGGAAGAAATAAACTGGTTGGAGGAAGAGGAGGAGGATGGAGACAGGGATGAAGAAAGCTCCAGTGTTGGTGAGCCCCTCTTGACACGAGGGTGCATCCTCACAGCAGCAGCGATCTGTATTGAAATTCCCTGCTAAATCAACCCATCATAGTAACCAGGAGGTCAGCTCCAGGTCTGAGTGCAGGGCCACACGGGGATGTTGAGTGGCTTCACCTGAGGGGTAACATGAAAATGTGTAAAAACACCACCACTGTCACACAATTGCTCCAGAAGGAGACGTTTCACTTCTGCCAGACCAGGGAGGAGAAGACATATGACCAGAAATACCTCGGAAGAACCACGTGGGCACCTCCTCTCCCTGTCCCTGAACCAGACGGCATTACTGTACTCATCCTGCTTTGACAAAGGCAGGACATGTCATCTATTTTCAAACCCTTGGAGAAGGAAACACCTGGGTGATCCCTTCCTTTGGTACCAGTGTAACTCCAGACAGCAGCAGAACGGGGTTTGCTATTAGCAGCAGTTCTTGCTCCCTCTCAGTTTTATCCCAGAAAGGAGCTGTGGACCAGCCTGATTCACTCCCCTTCTTGCACAGGAGCTCACCGCTACCGTCCAGCCAGATTCACACTCAGTGCCTTATTCCGCTTTACCTACCACAAAAGCAAGGCAAATTAGGCTGTGAGAAAAAGCACTGCTCCCACTGGAAGTCTTTCCCCAAACTGGGAGGAGACCCACAAGCAAAGCCACAAGAGACCATGGAGGGAGCAGTCCATCGGTGCAGCTAAGCTACTTGAGCCACCAGCTGCTGTGTGAGGAGGAACTGCTGCTGGCCTCCGCTCTGGCCCTTCCCTGTGGGCAGCAGCGTTGTCCAAGCCGGCTGAAAGTTAAAACCAGCAGAAAGTTACTGACATTTTTTCAGTAGGATTGGTTTTCCGCTGGTCGACGTCCCGGCACTGGCTCGCTCTGCGGTGAGATGAGCTTCTGTGCAAGGGAAGGGGAATGACGAGGTGTAAGTGGGACCTCCCCTGAGGCAAATTTGCTGTTAGGTCAGCATGGCTGTACCACCAAAATACACCATAGGAAATTAAGTAATTAATTTGTAAGTTGGCCCGGATGTAAACCAGAAGGCCTAGAGTGATGAGAAAGGGTGGACTAGATGACCTCCTGAAGGCTTCCCTATGATTTCTTCTCCTGTTATCAAAACTTACTTCCCTCCCCTTTTGTATTTAGTCAACAGGGCCATAAGTTTCAAATTTGTCCACAAAACACAGGACCAACAAAGCACCTATTAATAGATCTGTTTTCAGAGACGCTGTTGTCTGGCCCACCTTGCTCCTCCAGCAGCATAGCGCTGTTTCCTTCAAGCTAATCTTCACCCAACTAGGAGGCTCTGCAGATACAAAAGCCAAAGGCCAATCCTTTCTGGCTAATAAACCGTGCGCACACACACACATACACAAACGCACACACACATATCAACAGTTGAAAAAAAACGATCAAGTGCAGAAATCAGTGCTTGTCATGACAAATCATATCTCCAACCCTTAACTCTGCCTGCTCAGAACCTGCAATCACAATTCATTTGCCTGCCCTTGAGTTCAGTGAGACAAATCTGTGGCTGGAATAGATCCCATGGCTTCCTTGCTTTCAGCAAAGATTTATACCTCCTAGGAATTGGCCAGATGTCAAGGCATTTGAGGTTGCAGATCTTACACAGTGTATAGCTGGTAGGAGCTGTGCCATGATTTCCTACAGAAAGCAAGCAGTGGGTCCAAGAGGAGGTGTCTAGGCTACATAGGACCATATCTATGCACTGGCTCTGAGCATCCTGTCCTCCAAGTGCTACCAACTTCAGTGCAACAGTGTGACTCCATATCTGATATTCCCCCCAGGAAAGCATAGAAGACACTCATCTAGTTGGGGACACAGTAAACCAACCCTTTTTATACCTTGGACAGCACTGACCCATGGACATTAAGTGTCCCTGACTACTATCTTTGCTACTCCACCAAGTCTCGAGGATAAACCCATCCCAAGCTTGCATAGGGCCCTAATGCTATCACCCTGCTCCTGCCTTTGCTCTTCTACCTTCATCTAGTGCTGATAAAAACATTCCAGATTCACAACCCCATCAGTCAGAGAAAAGCAACCCTGGGGTTTCAAGGTCAGCTTTCCCACGAGGCCCACCAAGGACTGTGTGGTCTCCTGAAAAGCACCATTAAGAGGGAAATAAAAACTATTTCACTTTTGTACGCTTTTGGCCATCACCACTGTAGAGCTGTTGGAGACCCAGGGCCCAGAGTCTTTCCTGTATCAGACAGGTCACACCCAAGTTACTCTACACTGCATGGACAGCGTTGGAGGCAGTCAGACTCCCTAGACAGATGATGTAGAGTCAGTCTATGCAGGATTGCATCAATCATAGAATCATAGAATGGTTTAGGTTGGAAAGGACCTTGAAGATCATCGAGTTCCAACCCCCCTGCTATGGGCAGGGACATCTCCCACCAGACCAGGTTGCCCAAGGCCGCGTCCAGCCTGGCCTTGAACACCTCCAGGGATGGGACCTCAATAACCTCTCTGGGCAACCAGTTCCAGTGCCTCACCACCCTTAAAGTGAAAAACTTCTTCCTAATCTTTAATCTAAACCTGCCCTCTTCCCGTTTATAGCCATTCCTCCTCGTCCTGTCACTCCATGCCCCAGTAAAAAGTCCTTCCTCAGCTCTCCTGTAGCCCCTTTATGTACTGGAAGGGGGCAATAAGATCTCCCCGGAGCCTTCTCTTCTCCAGGCTGAACAACCCCAACTCTCTCAGCCTCTCCTTATAGGAGAGGTGCTCCAGCCCTCGGAACTGTCACACAAGCAGCCAAAATCATGCACCCAGCATCAAAAGCATGTCAACTCCTGGGTCCAGCGCCCTGAATGCTGATGGCCTCAGGGGTGCTCAACCTCTGTCACTGCTAGTGAAGAAGGCTCAAAACCATCTCCAACCTGACCCAGGCCCAGGTCCTCAGAGGCAGCTAAGCACTTAAAATGGAAATGAGGAGCCTTTGAAGACCTGTCTTGCTACGAAACAGCACTGCCACTACCTCTGGTGAAATTCAAACTGCTGAGAAAGACCCCATCTCCTGTTCTCCTTGAGCCAGTCTGACTCCTTGGTTTTGATAAGCAGCTCCACTGCAGATGGTGCAGTCACACAAAAAGAGAAGATGGAGCTGACCTAACATCTCCACCTGTGCTGGACGCACACCAGTCACTGGCAGACACAGGACTCAGGTTCAGATCCAGTTCATCCTAGAGGACCCCAGGTCAGGCCTAAGTCTCCAAACATGCTTTGCTAAAGCCACCTCAGCAACTTGGCGTTGAGATACTTGACAAGGGGACCATAGAGAGAACCGGGGTTAGCCCAGCTGGAGCAGGAAAAGGATTATACCAGCCACTGTGCCACACACGCCCTGGCAGCCGAACCCTAGAAATGCAGGCTCCTCCTGAAACCTTGCTACTGCCTTTGACAGTAACAGGTTTCCCACTGATAGCAGAGATGGCAAAACCCAGGGAGGTCATCCCATCCAGCTGTGGTCCTCAAAGCACGTTCTCCACTGCGTTGTGAGCCCTAGCAGACCCTTCTACAGCCTCACAACCTTCAGGCCGCCCTCCCCGACATTCAGCAAGATATCACCCACAGGTTTACCAGAATGAACAAGAAACCTCTGCTTAATTCCAGCATCCTTGGTTAAATGAATTGTTCTGGCTTAAAACACCCCAATGTCCCCCTGGATGGCAAAAGGCACTCCCTGCTGTGAAAACGCGTTCAGCATAAAGTCTCCAGCCCTCCACCCGAGTCCAGGGTCCCGGTTAGTCACAGCGTGTTAGGCAAGTAAGACAGTCTCTAATATGTTATGCCCCTTTTCTTGATTTTCCCCACTGTGGTGATGTCATGCCTGTCACGTTCGTGACTCTCAGGAGTCCTTTTTAGCCAGGCTGGCCTTGATCCTGCATCGCAGGACGTAAGCTGTGACGGCACTACAAGCCACCAGGCCAAAAAAAGAGATGCAGGAGAGATAAACGGAGAAAGGCCCATGTCTCTTCAAGAAAATCTCCTGCCTGTTCTTGTAATCCAAAAGAATGGCCTCCAGCTGTGATAGGGTGCAGATGGCCAGGAAGGTGTGGAAGATCTGATGGGCATGGCCAACGATATCGCAGGAGCCGGGGAAGTACTTCTCAGGGACCGGGCAGGAGAAGAAATAAGCACTGATAAGGAAAAACAGTATCTGGTACGTGTGGTACCAAGCAGCATCTTCCTCACAGCCCCCCAGGTGACACACAACCACCCGGTGAGCGACAGGACTGATATCCAAGATGAAGGCCAGCCCGGCTGGGATCACCTGGCACATCTTCCTCATGATGGGGTAAGGCCGTCGGTATCGATATTTCGCATAGCAGCAGCCGGCACAAGACAGCCAGCCACAGAAAGCAGCTGCCGGCAGGAAGAAAAGCCAGAACTTGTCGTACCAGGCTTGGTCGGAGCTGTAGTAGAAATGAGCCAGAGCACTACCGTACTGGTAGATGCCGACTCCAACATAGTCCACGAAGTAGAAGGTGTAGTGGTACAGCTCCGATTTGGACTGCAGTAGGTGAGCCAAGAGGCTGCAGGTCAGGTAGGTGACAGAGGAGAGGACAAAGATGAGCAAAGGCAAGGACCACGCGTCTACGGGTAACTGCTCAGCTTCCACAAACGTCTTGAATCTCAGCAGCACGGCCAGTGCTGCCAGGAGATGAGTCCACACGTTGACCACCTCATTGTGCTTCTGGAAGAGGCTAAGGAAGTAGTACCGCCAGTCCTGGCCGGTGGGACGGTAACCGGTGTGGATGTACGGCTCACGGAAGAGCTGCGGCACCTCGCACTCTTTGACCGTGCAAGGCATCTTGGGGAAGCCATCCTCCAACAGCCGGGGGAGACGGCTGAGATGCTGCCCGCTGAGGGACAGTGTGCTGATCCGCTCCAGGATGGCTGTCATCTTGCTGCGTGCGGCGGCTGTGAGCCTGGCTCTGGGGAACGTTGTCTTCCTGCCCTGTGGGGAAGGGAGAAAGAAGAAACGTTAATGGTGACGTGTCAGGGAGAAGAGCGTGCTGCCACTCCTTGGTGGCATGAGCCGTGGCGCTATAGAGACACTGGCCCTGTTCCAAGGGGAAAGGGGCTTTTCTTGACTCGGCAGACCTAAATTCAGCATGGAGAAGGATGGCACAACCCTATCCCTGCAGTTCAGTCTACGTCAGATGGGCGCAGCAATGTCACAAGCCTGTCCTTCTTCCTCTCTTCCTCAGGCACTCAGCTTGGAACGTGTTCAGGAGTAGGCAGGAGCTGCCAATAAGGGAAGAACTAACTGCAAGAAGCAGTTAGATGTCAAGAAAGTACCCAATGATTTGCGAGGGGGTTTTTTACCCCTTTCCCCAGAACAAACTTCTCAGGGACGAAATTAAGGTATAATTACTCATCTAAGGGATAAACTGCCCCTCTGCACCTACGTGGAAAGGGTCCAAACTAAATCATGGATGTTGCAAATAAGGTCCGCTTCCCTGCCACACAACTTGCACATGGGTTGCACGCCTGGGGCTGCTGCAGCAAGTGGGGCAGAAGGAAGAAGGGAAGAAGTCCACAGTCCCAAACCCTCATCCCTCCATGTGTAAGAAGCAGCAGGACTGGGAGGCAATGGAGAAACAAGAGGTTCTGCGTCAGAGCTGGCTGCGGTTTGGGCATAGCATCGAAGCCTTGGGAGCATCCACGGAGCCATGCAGAGGGGCTGCCAGATGAGATGTGCCTGGATGCTCAAAGCAGCCAAACCCCAGTGCTGGGCACTCCTCTGCTTGCTCTGCTCTGCTCCTTGGCAACCTCCGGAGTTGCTAAGCTCTGCCTGGGAAGATTCAGATTCAGAGCACAGCAGGATCCTGATGCCTGGAGACTACTTCACAGCACTGAATTCACTTCCAATACCCTCTGTTTCCCTTCCACCCTAGATATTTCTCTTCCCTGCTGGTGTTTATGCCACACACACCACAAAAAAAAAAAAAAAAAAAAAAAAAAGAGGAGAACTCATCGCACAGATGCCCATGCCTGAACTGAATTTGATGCTGACGGAGCCCCACCAGACTCTGCAGGGCTGTGGTTATGCCTGTGCAGCCAATACATGTATGTTTACAGGAGTGGAGCCTGCCTCCTAAGCTTATGTGCACCCAACAAGAGCTGCAGGGGATGAAGCTGGCCAAAAATACATAAATGCAAATGAGCATTTTGCCTGAGTGTGGGAAATGGCTTAGTTTGCATGGACACATGATGGGAGACCCACACTAGGCTGGAGGTACAGAGGACGGGAAGGTGTTAAAACACCAAGAGAGAGTGAAAGCAGAGGGATGGGACCTATCGAACTGTCCCAGGGTGTGAGAGCACAAAGAGCAAAGTCAGAGCAGACTCTGAAGCAGGTTGCAAGTCCCACTTCCTCTCTCAACCCAAAGCCTCTGATAACGGACAAAATATTTTCATGTTGCTTCCGTATTCTAGCAGATGGCAGTGGTTATAACTAAGAGCTACATTTTCCATCCAGTTCTCTCTACCCCTGTGCTTACCAGGCTTTCTCCCTTAGCACCTCTCAAGGCTGGGTTTGGGGTTTTTTTACTTTGTTTGTTGCAGGGGAATCTGCCTGCTGAGTTTGATGGAGATGCCTTGGCCACAAAAGGCAGAAGACGGTCCCTGCAAATGGTATTTTAGTCTTGCAGATGCCTAAGAGTGAAGATAGCACCCTTGCTGGGGTGTTTGTCATTGTGCACGTTCACAAAGACTTCCTTTCTCTCCTAAGGCTCTGTGGGGTCCAGATCTGTGACGGGAACACGCAGTTCATTCAGCAGCTTGTGTATCTCTGAAGATGCATGCCAAAATCTAGGACGGCAAATTTTGACTCTGGGGCACTCCTAGGAGGGATGGTGTGAAAAAGGGGCAACGCTCCCTCTCCTCAGTTCTAATGCACAGCCAGTCTATTCTGGCTCTTTATAGAGGAGGAGATGGAGATCCTAGATGGAGAAAGAAGGGTCATTCCTCCAACTTACTCTAGGATAAGGCAAAGCCCAAGCAAGGAGATCATCCCTGGCTATGCAGCACTGTAGTACTTGCCCTCAATTGCCCCGTATCTCCTTTGTCTGGAGGCTGAGCACATTGGGGTGGGAAGGACAGGGAGGTTTTATGGATGTGTTTGTACTAAGACAGTGTTTGATTTCCTGGTCTAGATGCATAAAGAAGAGCTCCCCACACCGACTGCATCTCCTTCGCTGCAATGCCAAGACATCTGCTGTCTCCAGCTGATGATCTCCAGGCCTTATGCAGAGGTTTTGCCCTGTGCAGAGGTGTGAGTACAGACTCTGAAGTGCTTTGTGTGTCCTGAGCTCCTCTGCCCTATCCATTAACCTGCCATAATGAGTTTTACACCTCTCCCAGCATTTGCTCTGATACAACCCAAACAAGAGGGCTCGGACCCACGCTCACCATCTCCCGGATTCCCTTTAACTAAATGTGGTCCAAGGATTTGGGTGCACTACAGGGGGCTCAGTGCTGAATCTTCATCCCAGCTCTTCCCAGCAGGATGCTTGAAAACCCTCCAAAAAGGTTTTTAGGCACTGATGTTACAGATGGGGATTATGGTGGCAAGGTACAAGAAAAAAGGGCATGCTGAACCTCTCCACATCTTGGAGAACATGGGCTAATGCCATGTGGACCCCAGGACATCAGAAACTGAAAACCAGCTCAGATAACGGCACAGACTGGGCAGGTGAGCTGCACAGGAGCAGGGCTGGAGCGCTCATCTCCTGCAGAGAGGCACCAATACGCTGCAACCTGCCCATAAAGAGCAAAGGCAACCAGAAGACAGTCGGGAAGACGGTAATCAAGCCTGGGCGTACGGATGCAGGACAACATGAGGGGCACATCGCCCTTTCCACCATCCGTGGCCTGCCTGCTTTGCATGCTGACAAGGATACGAGAGAGACAGGCAGCTTCTGTACCAAGCACAGGCTGGCTCCGGCTTGTACGGTGTGTGCGAGTGCCAGGATTTTGCCACGGTCTCTCATCCCGAGAGCTCAGCGTATAGAGCAAGCATTGCCTTTGAGCAGAGCTAGGGAGAGGTTAAGATGCTGCAGATCTCCCTGAGAGCAGCAGACGGCAGAGATTCTTCCAGGCAGGCTTTCATAGCTGGAAAATACCAGTTTTTAACAAGCTGAGGGAGGGTCAGAGATTTTCAAAATAATAGCCTGAAATCACAAGAAACGCATCTGATACTTGGCTAAACGGCGCTAAATCAGGAACCTGGTAGACTGCTTATTTTAAACCGAACTTGTGACATTAACGAGTGAGAACAAGTTGGCAATTTCCAGCGATCATGTGATGGACAAAGCAACGAGCAATTAACGTTAGAAAAGAGGGGGGGGGGGGGGGGGGGGACCAACCCAGAAA
>NW_009649193.1:528385-534167 GCF_000708025.1 Charadrius vociferus | reverse complement strand
GGGGGGGGGGCGGGGGAACCAACCCAGAAACCCAAGGTCAGCACTGGTTGTTTCACTTTCACAGAGCCCCTATTCTTTTCCCTTCACGGGGGCGTAGGAGCGGCTGAAAGCCACATTCATCGGCAGGGCGTCTCGTTGAGATTCTGTCCTCACCCCTCATCTCCGGGGGATTCAGTTATTTTGGCTGCTCCCAATTAACGGCAACCAAGTATCGTTTGTTCGGGGAGGGAGCTGCAAGGCAAGAAGGAGGGAGTGGATGATGGCCAGGATGTATCATTACAGTGACAATAAGAACCGCAGCACAGGAGGAGAACGATCCCGTTCCAATTTTTCTCTCCCTTTTGAAGCGAGTAATTGGAAACCTGAGCTTTTCCCAGCTCTTTTGCTGTTTGGTCACAGTCTGATGGAGGGGTTTGAATGAGAAAATTTCCTACAGAGTACGGCTGATTTTCCCACAGGTCTGGCCTCAGCGTTAACTGACTGGGACTGTGGCTCTACCAATGTGATGTATTTGCTTGCGGAATAGTATTCAGGCATCAGAGGTTAACACAAGCTTCCAGAAGTCTCCCACTCCCACAGAGTCTCCCACTCTGGAGACATTCCAAACCCTCCTGGACGCCGTCCTGTGCAACTTGCTGTAGGTGACCCTGCTCTCTCAGGGGGGTTGGACTAGATGATTTCAGAGGTCCCCTCTGAACCCTGACCGTTCTGTGATTCTGTGAAAGGCAGTAATTCCTGGTAAACAAAGCAGAGGGGACCCAGGAACTCAGCTATGGGGAAGTCTTTAATAAATGCATTGCATTAAAGAAAAAAAAAGAAGTGGTTGTGGATAGCATGAAAACACCAGCAGTGACCATGCAGAAGTGGGCAACAGGCCAGTTTTGAGAGCTGCAGGTGATTAACTCCTGAATTCCTTCTCTTCTGGGAGTTGAGCAAAACTCCCTGGAGAGACTCCGGGTCATTCTGATCCTGGGATTTTATTCTGACCCCTTCCTACATGGGGTTAACTTTGGCGTCGCAGCTCCTACAGCGCCAGGATGGCACAGAGCAGCTCAGCTCGCCTCTCCAGGGCTGGGAGAGGCTGCATCAAGGCTGCAGCCAGCTCAGATGTGGTGGACAAGCCTCATCCCAAAACGTGCTGCCTGCAGGCTGGTTCTACTTGAGCACAAACCTCTCCTCCTATAACTAAACCACTTGCTGAGGGCTCAGGGCAGATTTTGAAAGACCAGCTTGGGAGCATGATGCCAGCTCCTCCATCCCATTCTGCCTGGTGTTTTGGAAAAGCTCCACCAGGGGTGAGAAACTAAGAGACCACGGACCGGCTCATCGCAGCAATCCCTGTGGACTCCTGCGTCCTTCTCCTGCTGCACCTAAACCTGCCAGTGTTAACCTTCCTCCTAACTGCGACAGATGCTCGCAGCGCTCAGACCCTCTCCGCAGGGAGTTACTGGGATTTATGTGGGTGTCACAGAAGCCAGAAACTGGAAGAGGTGGCATTTGGTGGCTTGTGTCAGGGATGAGCCCTGCCCAAGGAGGCAGCAGGGTATGAAGGACTGATCTACACTCCAGCATCGAAGAAGTGGAAATTTTCACAACCAGAGAAGGGCCAGGTGCTCGGGACTGCTATAAGCTGGGCTTCCACCTCCCCATCTATTAAATGGGGATACCAGTCCTCATCTGCCTAATGAGAACGAGATATTGGGCTCTTAATGCACAGCTGCAATGCACCAGGCAGTGCTGGGACCACTTAACAGTGCATTGGCACAGCATATTTTATTTCTCTCAACACACTTACGTACCCGTGTTACATCTACATCAGCCCAGTGGGTGTATTACAAGCACTCATCCAGCAGGGACTCTGCATGGGTTAGGATGCTCTGGAAGGTAAAAGGTGATGTGATGTGATTTACTGGAGACCTTGAAGAACAAGCTGGGAAATAACCTTACCTACTAAGAAAAAGGGTCAAAGCAGGCTTGTCGAAAATTTCAAATAAAATAATATGGCTCAAATTCTACCTTTCTGTATATGCATACACACACACAGAGTGCGTAGCTGAAGCGGGGTTTGCCCAAGCATGCATTAATCAGGAAACGAACGTCCCGTGATGCTGGGAGATGAGCCATTAAAGCCGGCAGGAGATGGCAGGATCCCCCACGGAAGCCATGGCAGTGTCAGCTCTCCCGCGATTTCTGGCCTGGAAGCAAGCCGGGCCGGCAGCCAGCTCAGCCATGCTGAGCAGCAAGTGCCTCTTGACATGGGTTCGGCGTTGCCTGCGCGTTGGGACGGCTCCAGGGGATGAGAGCAGCGGAGCCGGCGCGATGAACGCTGTGCTCAGAGGGGACAGAGCAAAACAAAGCTGCTGGCAAACACTTGAGTCCCTGCAGCAAAGCCCAGGAGGGGGTCAACAGCATCCCACCAAGGAGAGGGAGCCCCCCAGGTCCTGCGGTGTTTGGGGGAGCAAAGCAGGGCAGTGGGAATCCAAAGTTAGGAAACCGAAGATTCGACGGGGCTGCTGGCCTTACTGCGAGAGTCCAAACCTTGAGCTAGACATCACCGAGTCCTTGGTTCTGAGGCCAGCTGGGCTGGCATGGATGCTCCCATGCTGCAACACCCGTGAAATGGGTGACGAGATGCAAACTGTCTGCTGGGAACAAGTCCTGGACTGTGCTAACTCCCAAACCATGCCAGGGAACAGTGTGGGTCACCACGGCACATTTCTGATTTGCTGCGATAAAACACAGCTGCAGTTTCTTCATGCCTAACCAGGGTTAAAACTTGGCGATGCTACTGATAACAACAGCCAATACACTCGTTGCATGAAAAAAGAAACCCATCTGCAGCAGTAGGCAGATGCAAAAATGTTAATATTCATTATTTCTACCCATAGACCCTGGCTGAAAATTATCTCCTCTGGCAGATCTATCCCTCCCCTATCAAAAATGGCTCAAGATCGAGGTAATACTCTGCCGCTTTTCCTCCTGATCTCACTAAACCTTTGCTGTTTGTGCCTTCCACATCAGCTCATCGCTTTCTTTTCCCACACGCAACAAACACAGCCCCCCAACGCTTTGGGGCTCAATTTCTACTGGGTGTGAGATCCCCGGGAGGAGCACCCGTGCTTTGAGTACACCAGTAATCAAACAGTAATCAAACAAGACCAGTGTATGGTCCCGATCAATGACCTGCGGCCATCATGTTGCCGAAGTGTTAGCCCACTCCTGGGCATGGTTTCGGTCCAGCCACGCACACCGCTCCCTGCCTGCTGTATTCATTCATGCAGGGACCACTGATGGAGTGGGACGACTGACCCATTTCACACGCCAACGCTGGAATTGTGCTAGAGAAGAATGGTGTTTTTTTTTTTTCCCCTCCATTGACTGAAAAAGAAGCCTGGATTTTTTTTCAGCTGCATCCTGCTTTCACCTTATAAATTTCCTCCTGCAAGGTCTGTGGGATATGGTATCCTTCCCTTCAGCCCCTGAGTAGCTGCGTGCACATCCCTGCGAGCAAGAGGTCACTGCCATGAGCCTTTCCTAAAGCCACAGGACCAGCATCCACCGGTGGGACAGATCCTTCAGCGCAGATCTGCTGGAGATGGGAACTCCTGCTAGCACTGGGAGACCTCAACGAGGACGTAAATCCCTCCCTGCTCAGATCTATCTGCTGATGGGATAACCCAGAGATGGTCCGCCTGCAGGCAGAGCAACCAAACCAAACCATCCGTGCACTGTTTAGGGATCCGGACTGCTGCTGAAAGATCTCTCAGAGCCTACGGGCTGAGGCCGCTTAGCTTTGCTGGCGTCCACAAAAGCCTGTTGCACAAAAACATTTTTTCTTTTTTCTTTTTTTTTAATTTTTTTTTTTAAGGTTGCAGATTTTAGAGCTTCAGTCATTGGAAAAAAATGTATATAAATCATGCACACCACCGCCGCTGCTGCGGGCAGAGAGCAGGCTGCCGGAGAGAGACCGCAGCTCTGTGCCAACCCCCCGGAGCTGCGAGCTCTCCTCTTCCCTGCACTAAAACTCTTTGTCCCCATCCGGGACCTCCTCCTATTTAATCCCGTGGCCTCTCCCAGCAAGCTTCGAGGTTCGCAATGACAGCAGTGCCGCCCTTCCAGGGGGGCTACGAAGCCCCGAGCAAGGACCAGATGGCACATTCTCCCCCAAATAAGGGATACGAGCTGTGCTGCATCCACGTGAATACATCCCTATTCAATCCCAAGGATCTGCTGGGGATTAAAAAAGCAACCAGGAGCAAGCTTTCACTTGCCTGTGCCTGAAGGATGGAGGACTTAAGGTATGGCCGCATAGGTACAGCTGCAGACCAAACGCGCAGCCTCCGGGAGCCTTCCTGGGAATTTATTCCTCTGGAGGAATTTCTTGAGCATAAATGGACACTGCAACGAAAAGGCCACTCGCCTGACCTCAGGAGCGGGGGTTATCACGTACGCTGGCAGCTAAAAATTAAGCTGGTGCATGACTCAAGACGCGCAAGTAGCTGCAAGTGCCCGCACGTGACCCGGCGATGGCAGCTCCCCTGTCCTCAACCTCTGCCCGCGCCGACGCCACATCGCTCACACCGGCCATCCCTCCCTGTGTCCGGAGGGACACAACCCTCTTCTCGGCCACAGGCTCCGGCCGCGGCTTCAGCTTAAATAAATAAAAGCAATGATGCCCGGAGAATAGAAAATCCCACAGCGAGCAGGGCTGTTAACCCACACCTTCACCGGCTGAGAGGGAGGAAATGTGTAACGGCTCGTGGTTTGGCCTGAGGAGCCCGTGGGCTTCTAGGAATTGTTTGCTACACATATCACACACCCACACCACACACACCCCAACATGAAGGCAGAAGCACGGTCTGCCGGTGTAATTCACAGCTGCCTGACCCCTCTCTGAGAGCAAAAACAGACTTTAGACCCGCTGGATTTCACCCCTGCGGAGCATTGCGTATGTTTTTCATCCTTTTCCCATCACCTTTATCATGATTTCACTCTTTTTCAACGATTGCTGCCGGGGCAGCCTCACACACATCCTCATCCTAACCCCGTGGCTTGGCAATCCAAACGAACCACCACTGACAGCGCGCTCGGGCATTTCCCAGCTCTGCGGCGATGATCCCACAGCATCCGATGACAATCACCGCGCATCTCCGTCCCGCAGCGCCGTAAAAAAGCTGTGTGCTCGTTATTACATGAGCATCGGGTGCGGGACCGGTGGTCCTGCACACCCAGCGCCGCTTCATCTGCGGCATATCCCACCCCGGCACAGCGACTGGGAAGCTCTGTACCCATCCCTGCTCGTGCCAGAGAAATCATCTCCGGCATCTCATCTCAGAGAACTCGGTGTGACACTGAACACATGACTGTTACATGTTTACCTGAACTTATATATATATATATAATTTTGGGGGGGTTGATGAAAAACAGTGGTTCAAGACTGTCTGCAATTTCTGGTTCTCCCCAAAAAAGCGAGATGCTGGTAGTGTTTTCAGGAAAAATCCAGATGGGAAATTAGAGGAATACGACCAACAATCCCCAAAGTGTCCTGGAGAAGACGAGCGGGGAACAACCCTTCACCCACCCTTCCCAGACACCACCTGGGGTGCGTCAAACCAAGCGGGCAGGTACCAGCTCCAAAGCAAACATCAGGACCTGCTTCTTCACCCAGCTCAGGGTCGAACTATACCTTATCTCCTCACCGCGGCCTCCAGAACACACCGGGGGTCAAAGTCAGGCAAGGAAAAGCCACCCACGGCTACTAAAACCAAACACGGAGAACAAC
>NW_009649193.1:528071-528296 GCF_000708025.1 Charadrius vociferus | reverse complement strand
CCTCCGCAGGCTCTTCCCCCAGCGCCCCCCCGCGGGACCGTCCCCGGTTCGACAGATCTCGGTTGTGGTTGGGGGGGGGGAGGAAATCGTGTACGGTAAAACGCGTGTTTTACCCCCGCGGGGAACCCCCCCTGGGGGTAGCCGTGGGGGTCTTCCCCACGCACCCGCCCCCCTGCGTGACCCATCTCCCCCGCGGGGACGGAAGGATGCTCCTGCCGCCGCGGG
>NW_009649193.1:513433-516033 GCF_000708025.1 Charadrius vociferus | reverse complement strand
CCATCCTGTGCAACCTGTTGTAGGTGACCCTGCTCTGGCGGGGCGGTTGGACTAGATGATCTCCAGAGGTCCCTTCCAACCCTGACCATTCTGTGATTCTGTGATTCTTGTGCTGAGGCCCCCGAGCTGGAGGCAGCACTGCAGGGGGGTCTCCCCAGAGCAGAGCGCAGCAGAGGGGCACAATGCCATCCCTCGCCCTCCTGGCGACGCTGCTGGGGATGCAGCACAGGATGCTGGTGGCTTTCTGGACTGCCAGAACACATAATTTCTTCCTTATATCTGTGGTGGCTGTGGAGCAGCAGAGATGGACTGAGGAGCTCAAGGGGAGACACCCGGGGAGGGACATAGGGTCACCACAGGGGAGTTGGGGTGGGAACGGACCTCCAGAGGTGACCTGGTCCAACCCCCTGCTCAAGTAGGGCCACCCAGAGCTGGTTGACCAGGACCGTGTCCAGATGGATTTTGAAGATCTTCAAGGATGGAGATCATATGGGTGGAGATTCATGTATGGAACTGTCTCTCAAGGGTTGAGATTCTCACAGTAGACAAGACAGGACCAGAGGCCATGGACACACACTAAAACACAGGAGGTTCCTCTGAATATCAGAAAATACTTTTTTTACTGTGAGGGTGACTGAACACTGGCACAGGTTGCTCAAGGAGGTGGTGGAGTCTCCATCCTTGGTGATTTTCAAAAGCCATCTGGACATGGTCATAGAGCCAACCAGCTCTAGGTGGCCTTGCTTGAGCAGGGGGGTTGGACCAGATGACCTCCAGAGTTCCATTCCCACCTCCACCATCCTGTGATTCTGAGCCGAGGAGCTGCACAACGCAGCAGAGACACCAGGGAAGGCTCCATGCAGCAGTGGGTGGTGACTGCTGGAGCTCATGGTTTCCAGCTGTGACTGTTAGGACAGCGGTGTCAAACAAAAAAAAAATCCTAGTCCTGATAGCTGTTTTTATGCTGACCCCAAGCTGACCCTGGTGGAAGTAAAAATGAGGGAAATGGGAGGAAAAATAAAAGTTCTGCTGCTGACTGCCCAGTGTCTGGGCTCCCATTTGGGGCAAACCCCCTGATTTTGCTGCTGCAGACATGTAAGCATGGAGGAGAGGATGATTTTCCCCAGGACTCGCAGCCTAAAGAGAGTACGGCCTTGACCCAATCACCGGGGCAGTGAGGTTTACACCATAAAAGGAGCACCAAAATCTTTGGGCTCCAGAAAAGAGGGATTTGTACCCAAATGGCCTTTCAGGAGTGGTCTCTGGGCCCTTGAACTATGTCTGAAAAATATCTGGGACCGAACCGTGGCAAAACCATGGCGATAGGTTCAGCTGTAAAGTCACCGTGATCCCAGGAGCAGGTTAATTTACAAATACGGAGTACCTGTGTCCCCTCTCCCGTCTCCATGTCAGCTTGATTATGCGGGTTTTGCTTCTCCAGCCTGTCAGGACTGCTGGTTTTTGATGGGTTTATGAGGCAAACAGAAGGACCGCTTGTTCTGCAGGGAGAGGATCGCAGGAGAGGCAGCCCAGGAACGGGACTTTCCAGCTTTGATAAGATCACTCCAGGCTGGGTGAAGCTTCGGCACATCACAGCACCCATCTGCCAGCAAGGGGGAGAGCAAATGCTCCCAAAGTGAGAAGGGGAAACCTCCAGGGTGAAAAAGGTGGGCAAGGGGCCTCCATTTTTCCCTGTCGTCTTGCTCAGAGATGGGGATGGGATATAACCGCCAGCTCCCAACCCCCTCGGTGACAATTTGCACTAATTTTCCACCCCTCTAAGGCATCTCCCCTTGTAACACCCATAATACCACTTCGTCACCCTCCTCCATTCCTTAAATTGGGAGGGGGTTCTGTCCCTCTACTCTGCTCTCGTAAGAACCCACTTGGAGTACTGCCTCCAGCTCTGGAGCCCCCAACATAAGAAGGACATGGGCCTGTTGGAGCAGGTCCAGAGGAGGCCACGAAGATGATCCAAGGGCTGGGGCACCTCTCCTATAAGGACAGGATGAGAGAGTTGGGCTTGTTCAGCCTGGAGAAGAGAAGGCTCCAGGAAGACCTTAGGGGCCCCTTCCAGTATCTGAAGGGGGCTCCAGGAAAGTTGGAGAGGGGCTCTTGATCAGGGAGTGGAGCCATAGGATGAGGGGGAACAGTTTTAAACTGGAATAGGGGAGATTTAGATGAGATATCAGGAAGAAATTCTTTCCTGTGAGGGTGGTGAGCCCCTGGCGCAGGTTGCCCACAGAAGCTGTGGCTGCCCCATCCCTGGAGGCGTTCAAGGCCAGGATGGACGGGGCTTGGAGCAACCTGGGCTGGTGGGAGGTGTCGCTGCCCATGGCAGGGGAGGTTGGACTAGATGGTCTTTAAGGTCCCTTTCAACCTAAACCATTCTATGATCCTGTGAAATCCCTAGGGGTGCTCCATAACTGTTAGATGGAGGTCACAGCATGGCTTTTCCTCTTCCACCTCTCTTTCCAACATTGCTCACATGGGAGAAGTGGGAACACTCAGCTGAGTGCTGGTGATGGTCACAGCAAGGCTTGAGATGAGGTGGGAAGAAAAATGCAACCCAAGCAGAAGGGGATGGTGGGGTGGGACAT
>NW_009649193.1:508120-513418 GCF_000708025.1 Charadrius vociferus | reverse complement strand
ATGCCTAATGCAATGCTGCTGGGTCGCCTGCTCATATTTTCTGCTCTGATTAAAGGTTTTTTTCTCCCATTTATGTTTTTGGAATGCTGCGGCACAGACTTGGAGAAAGGCAAAGGGCAGCTCCGTGCAGGAAAAACTGATCTGGGTGGGTGCTGACAGCGTGTTCTGCACACCAAGCTTGGTGGATGCTGCACAGCGAGATGTTTTTGATCGCGGGCTCCATGACCTGCTCTCAAGTGACTGGTACCTGCCAGTACCTGCCAGCACCAACTACCTGCTCTGTAGTTCATCTCAGACTTATCCTGCTCCCTATCTTTGACGTTTCACACCCTGAAATGAATCACCCAGTTCCCTTCAAGGCGTAGCCCAGGTGTGGTTGTGTTTGCCCAGCAGGTTGCTCCCAGCAGGCAGTTCAGACTAGGTTGTACCAGGCTGGGCTCTCCCTACCCTTCACAGTCCTCTGATATGACCCAAGCGGGCTTTGTGCCCTCAAACAGCTCCTGCATACCTTCATTCTCCACCCAAATATACACGTACCCACCCTGTCATGCCACACTAACCTTATTCTTGCAGGTTGCAAACTGGTTGTCCCATTATGGGGCTTTGAGCAACCTGCTCTAGTGGGAGATGTCCCTGCCCACGGCAGGGGGGTTGGAACTACATGATCTTCAAGGTCCCTTCCAACATAAACCATTCCTTGATTCTATTTTGGGTGCTTTGAATTATCACCTCAAAAGAGGAGCTTGTTTTGGGGATTGGGGTCTCTTCACTATTATGCATCCAAACATATTATCCAGCTTGGGGTGCCGTCAACATAAGAAGGATGTGGACCTGTTGGAACAGGTCCAGAGGAGGCCATGAAGATAATCGGAGGGCTGGAGCCCCTCTGTTGCGAGGACAGGTTGAGAGAACTGGGGTTGTTCAGGCTGGAGAAGAGAAGGCTCTGGGGAGACCTTAGAGCCCCTTCCACTCCCTAAAAGGGCTACAGGAGAGCTGAGGAGGGACTCTTGATCAGGGACGGGAGCCACAGGATGAGGGGCAGTGGTTTTAAACTGGAAGAGGGGAGATTTAGATTACATATCAGGAAGAAATTCTTTCCTGTGAGGGTGGTGAGCCCCTGGCCCAAGGTCCCCAGAGAAGCTGTGGCTGCCCCATCCCTGGAGATGTTCAAGGCTAGGTTGAATGGGGCTTTGAGCACCCTGGGCTGGTGGGAGCTGTCACTGCCCACGGCAGGGGGGGTGGAACTAGATGGTCTTTAAAGTTCCTTTCCAACCTAAACCATTCTATGACTCTAAACACACCATGTCCAGGCTGTGCTGCTCCCTAGCAGCTTTGCCCCAAAGACAACTGAGATATTCAAAACACCGAACAGGATGCAGAAAGCGGGACGAGTCACCTTTTCCCTGTATTTGCTTGTAATAAAGAATATTGACCCTTTGTTATCATAACTGGGGAAAAGAGAATCGTTCTGCACTGTGCATTGCTGTCTATTGCACTCCTTCCCAGTGGGCAAGAATTGATCCACTTGGTTTGGCAAGTTTTAGAGAAGATCGTGCGGATGCATAATATTAAGGATGGCAAAAAAAAAAAAAAAAGAAAAAAGAAAAAAAGATAGTTTTGGAGAGGATACAAACCTTCTTGCTTCAGACAAAATCTCCAGCTAACAGAGCTCAGGAGGGAAATTCCTTTGTGATCCACAACTCTTCTATGGGCGTTTCTTTTATCTTCCTCGATAATAACACACGCCGGCAAGTCTCAGGCTGATGGGTTACATCGATTTTTTGCAATTGTTTTGAATCCTGCTTATATGCTTTCTTTAATAATTCAGGAAAAAAACAGCCTTAAGAGCCCTGGCTTACCAAGTCCGTCCCCTGCAATCGGAGAGAAGCACTTAGAATCAAAGAATGACTGGATTTGGAAGGGACCCTAAAGATCATCGAGTTCCAACCCCCCTGCCATGGGCAGGGACACCTCCCACCAGCCCAGGTTGCTCCAAGCCCCGTCCAACCTGGCCTTGAACGCCTCCAGGGATGGGGCAGCCACAGCTTCTCTGGGCAACCTGCGCCAGGGGATCACCACCCTCACAGGAAAGAATTTCTTCCTGTTATCTCATCTAAATCTCCCCTCTTGGAGTTTAAACCCATTACCCCTCATCCACTTGACACAGTTAATTTTGCCACCTTCAGCTGCTCGCCCCCATGTTGCACAAGGGTCATGTGGCAATTTGGGGTCAGGACTTTCCTGCCTCTTCGTGGTTTCCCCGCAGTAGGGAGCCCATCGTGACAGTCAGATGATGATTGCTAATGTGGGTTACAGGAATTGCTGCAGCTTCCCATCTTCTGAAGCTGGACATCACTTGCCGAAATGACCAGTAGATCCTGCCCTGTGGCCAAAAGCAGATCCTAGAGATCCCAATGCGGAGGCGGTGATGCTTTGCATACAGATGGGTGATTTCCAGGCTTGGGGGTGGATAAAATGAGGGGAAAAAGAGAAAAAAAAAAAAAAAGAAACCAGCTGTCACTGTCTTTAGTGACGGCCAGAACTCATAAGAGCAGATGAGCAGACCGAAATAGCAACCAAACCTCAGGCGATCTATATCTGGGTCCGTCGGACTTCCCTGGAAACGTGGCGGGGTTGCCACATTACACAGACAAGCTCCCGGCCTCGCTTCTTGGAGCTTTGTTGATTCAGCCACTCCTCTGGTTTCGTTTGCCGGGCAAATTTAGTTTTCATTGCGCCCAGAGGCACAGCCTGTGTGGGTTTGGTTTGGTTGGGGTTTTTTTGTTGTTTGTTTTTTTTTTTTTTTAATTAATTGCTGTATTTTTCTTCTGCACCGTAGGTGAAGAGAACGAATCACCCACGGGATGTGGGGTGGCTGCGCATCAGAAGCAGGACGGCGAAGAGATTTTATGCTCCCACAGCCGTGCTCAGACGGGTGCTGGTGGCATGTGGGAGGAGAAGCAGACCCGTATAAGCCAGGCTCCTGCTGGGGGAAGCAAGAAGGTGGCTATGATCCATCCTAACGTGCTGAAGGTCAGAGTCTTAACTTCTCACCCACTTCACTGGGCTCTCCTGGGGAGATACCAGCAGCTCCCCCTGCATTTAAGTAAAGAAATTCCATTAGTATTCACCGATAGTTGTTTTTTTGTGGTTTTCTTCCCCGGGACTAGTGAAAAAAAAAAACCAAAAAACAAAAACAGAGCTATATCAGTTTAAAGATTTACCAGAGTGTGTGGGAATAGCAAATACTTCAAGAAAATGACGTCAGAAATGCCTGAGCTGGGCGCAGATGCGATCAGGTGAAATTCTCCAGCCTGTGTTAGGGGAAAGGGCAGATTAGAGGACTAAGAATGGTTCCTTCAGCGTTAAATTATACGTCTTCCACATGTGGTGAGGACAACTCTCCTCCTGCCTGAGCGAATTCCCTGATCGAGGTTCAGCTCCTGCAAGTGCAGCTGCGGGAGACACCGGCAAGGACAAACCCCTTTTATCCCTTGGAAAACCTAAAATTTACACTGACAAAACCATCTCATAGGTGGTCTCCCTTCTCTACGTTGTTTCAATTGTAAAAAGTGTTGTTTTGTTTTGTTTTTTTTTTAATTCAAAACATTTAATTCCATGTTATTATCCTTCCATTTCATTACAAATATATTTGAAACCTCAATGCCAACGTGTTGCTTGATGGTGAGGTGACACTCCGTTGAATTTGGGCTACTCTCCCCTCGTTTTTGGAGCTGTGAATGAGCCCCAAGTTGCTCCTTTCCCCTCCATGGGCGAGACAAGGTTGTTCAGCAGAAGGGAAAGCTGAGAGATGGCAACTTGAAAGTTGATTTGCGGCTTGAAAATTGACTTTTAGTTGAAATAAGGGGAAAAAAAACCCAAAAAACAGAGTCTGGAAGGGATCACAGGGTACCCATAAAGGGATCTTTTTTCCCCCCTGATTAAAAATGACCCCGGTTATTTCTTATTTCTACATGTGCGGATGCCGACGCATGGAGATGTGACGAAGGGAGGAGAGAACGCACCCTGTGAAGAGTGATGCTCAGGGTGTTCTGGCCACCACCCCTCGTGTGCAATTCCCCCGTGGAAATTTCTCCTGCACCCACCCATGATTCTTCTATTTCTCGGCGAGCTCTGCAGCCCCGGCTCTCTGTATATTTAGGTGCGTAATTCCTGTTTTTTTTCCAGTGGATAGGAGGTGATAAATGGCTCTGTGAGCCTGTGCTGCACTCTCCACCCCATATCGCTGGGATGTGGCAGGGGGGTGGATCCCTGGAGATCCTGGGCAGCATCCTATGGAGTCCTAAAAGGGAAGGTGTCTGTTATCCGGGCGTTCTCCATCTCTCTCTATCCCTTTGTCCTCCCTGGGCTGACCAATTAATTATTCAGGTGGGAGCCAGCGCTGGGCAGCAGTTGCTATAGGGCACTGTTGTGAATAACAACAGGCGGCTATTTTTATCCCTAACTCTTGTTACCTTGCGGTCAGGAGCGATGGGTCCCTGCCAGCTCCCTTCACACGGAGCCGGCTGTCTTCGGCAGGAGGAGCGCCGCAGCGATTTACAACGTCTTTATGGGCTGGGATTCATTTCGACCACTTAACTGTAGGTGAGAGCTATGTGCGATGCAGATATACATGTCTGAATCCCACCCTGGTACCACTCTGTGCACTGCCAGCTGTACTCACAGGTTGCTTTGCATCCATATTTTATGTTTCCCATCCATATTTTTTCTTTGCCACGCGTATTTTATCTGCGATAAAGCACACAGGCTGTGTTCATTGCTGGATTTGATAGATTGTCTACTGCAGAGCAAGAAAAACTGTCTCGGAGGTGAAATTTGATGTCGGGTTCTGACAACTTATATAGGATACATCATATTTCCTTTGGGGACTTACCCAGGCTGATTCCTCCAGCCCGTTTTTATCCCCACAGCTGATGTGCCCACCTTGGTACCTTGCTATGGCCCAGCGCGTGTGGCAGGGGCACAGCGAAGCCTTTCTCTCTTCACTACTCCTTGTGCTGCCTCTGCTCACGCCGGCTGCCATGAAAGCAAGAAATCTCCCAAAAATCAGGGGAAGGGGTGGATTTGAGGAACATGTGAAGGGAAACGGGTGCTGCTGAGTGTGCAAAGGCAGGGAGGGTATTCCGGCTGCGGAAAGCAGCTCTGGAGTTAGCAGAACAGTCTGAAGATTAGAAAAACAAGGGAAAGGGAAAGGGAAAGGGAAAGGGAAAGGGAAAGGGAAAGGGAAAGGGAAAGGGAAAAGGAGGGAATAAAAACTATTACGGGTGAGATAAGAGA
>NW_009649193.1:507232-507905 GCF_000708025.1 Charadrius vociferus | reverse complement strand
AGGGAAGGGAAGGGAAGGGAAAAGAGAGGAAAGAAGAGAAGGAAGGAAAAATAAAAGAAAAAAATAAAAATAAAGAAAGAAAACAGCAAGAGAGCACGAGATCCTTCATTCCTGCCAACCTGCCAAATTTAATGCTCCGTCAAATTATTCCAGAGTAGGGCCCAAATGCCTGAGAAGGAAAATCTGAACTTTCACTTTGATACAGAATGACATGAGAAAATCTCACGGAAGCAGGACAAACACCCAGGAGTTGGGCTGCGTATATCCTAAACCGGCCACAGCGGTTACCGGTAGCATTCCCTATGATTTCCCAGGGATTTGGTCCAGGCACACAAACGGAAAATGGGATACAGGGCAGGGGCTGTTTCCTGCTCCTCTTCCAAAACACAAACCAAAGCGTCTCCCTCTGGTGCAATCAGGCAGCGGGAACGCTTGTGCCTCGGGATTTTGCACAGCCGAAGGGACCCGGGGTGAATATTTACTGCCAACCCCTTACTGCTTTTAGCTATAATATAATCCCAGGGGCACAGCCAGGTTTGGATGTCTGCTACGCCTTGCTGATTGAAATAGGTTTGTCCGGCTTTTTATTCTATTTTTAAACAGAGTTTAGATAAAGATTTTTAAGGGATACTGAATATATATATTTTTTAAGGGGGAGCAGTCGGTTCCCCCT
>NW_009649193.1:506892-507179 GCF_000708025.1 Charadrius vociferus | reverse complement strand
GGCTGTCAGAAGGCGCATCCAAAATCATCCTTTCCATTGGAAACCTCACAGCAGGGCCTCTTGCTTTTGTTGTCTTCAGCCCCAAACTTCTGAGAAAAGGGAAAAGTGATGCCCAGCTTCTACGCTTTGGGACAAAACAACCCAGAAAACGGAGCTCCCCAAAATGCAATAGAAAAGTAAAAAGTGGGTTTGAGTGTTTTTTGTTGCTGTGTTGTTTTGGTTTGATTTGGGGTTTTTTTGTGTGTTGTTGCGTGGTTTTTTTTTTTTTTTTTTTTTTTTTTTTATAA
>NW_009649193.1:435758-506061 GCF_000708025.1 Charadrius vociferus | reverse complement strand
GGGCGGGCTGGAGGACGCGGAGCTGCGGGAGGCGCAACGCGATTACCTCGATTTTCTGGACGATGAGGTGAGGGCGGGAGCGGGGCTGCGCTGGGAGGCGCCGGGGCTGCATCGCCCCCTCCGTGTCCTGGGAGGATGGGGGGCACCTGGTCCCTGTTGTCCCTGTACCCCCCCTTCACCCGTGCTTGGTCGGTGGGGCTGAAGGGAATGGAGCTCTGCAGGAGTCAGCTCCAGTGGGGGGCGTGGGATGGCTCAGTGCAAAGTGTGATTTGGGTTTTTTGGGGTGTTCCCCCCCCCCCCCCCGCTTCATCCTGCCTTCTTTCTTGCAGGAAGATCAAGGGATTTATCACAGCAAAGTCCGGGACATGATCAGCGACAACCAGTATCGCCTCCTCGTCAGCATCAACGACCTGCGGCGGAAGAACGAGAAGAGGGCCAACCGGTTGGTGTGGGGCGGTGGGGTTCGCCTTTGGCACCCTGCCTTCGGTGGGTTTTTAGGTGTCCAGCCCTGGCTTTGCGGGTCCTTTGTGGCAAAGAAGGGCCAAACCCTGTCCTGTGCTGCAGATCCCATAGAAAAGGTGGACCTGCTCTTTTTTTCCCCCGTGACACACATCCCTTCCTAGCTTGCAGACCCTTGATTTACCAAAAACCTTTTGCAGCAAGCGCGGGTTGATTGTACACGATATAAATTGTCCCTTTTTTTAGATTTCTTGGGGATATTTTGGTCCAGGCTTGCCAGTCTGCTCAGGGACACGAGGCTTTTCAGATGTGGTTGGGTTTGTTCAGCTCCTGGCTGTTGGTGGAACTGGACATCACGCAGAGCTATGATGGGCTTTGGTGGGGTTTTTTTTGCCTCTTGCTCCTAGTAAATTCTTAGCGCATGTGGAGGTATGGGTAGGTGTTGAGGAGGAAGGCAGAAGGGGCTGCTGATAAGTCTGCATCGACACCTCCCTCTGTTGCAGGCTCTTGAGCAATGCCTTTGAGGAGCTGATCGCCTTCCAGCGTGCCCTGAAGGACTTCGTCGCCTCTGTTGATGCCACCTATGCCAAGCAGTACGAGGACTTCTACATTGGGCTGGAGGGCAGCTTCGGCTCCAAGCATGTGTCGCCACGGACGCTGACGGCCTGTTTCCTCAGCTGCATTGTCTGTGTGGAGGGCATCGTGACGAAATGTGAGCCTGGGGGAAGATCCAAGGGCTTTGGGGGTGGTGGGTCCAGGTGTTTGCTGCGGAGGGGCTGGAGTCCACCAGGAGTCATGGTACATCCTGGCAACCTGGGTGAAGGGAACAGGGGGCTTTGCAGAAGGTCTTGAGTGTTGGGATGGTCTTTAAGCTCAGCAAATCCTGGCTGTGGTTGACAGCGAGTTGTGTCCCAAGTGCAGTTGAGTGGTGAAGACCCTGTTGGGGACTGTCTATTGACAGAGTGGTCGGACATCCCTGCCTCTAACTCCTCTTTCTTCCAACCTCAGGCTCTCTGGTTCGTCCAAAGATTGTCCGGAGTGTCCATTATTGCCCAGCTACCAAGAAGACTATTGAGCGCCGATACACGGACATGACCTCCCTGGATGCTTTCCCATCCAGTTCTGTCTACCCCACGAAGGTGAGGTGAAGCAGCCTTGTGGGAAGTGTCAGCAGGTTCCTCTGGGGAGAATGTGCCAGCTTCAAGCCCAGGATCTCACATCCCTTCTCCCTCAGCCAACATAGCCCATTGAGTAGAGAGAGGACACATCACACATATGACAGTCCCAGAAAGCCCCTAGGAACATGTGAAGAAAGTCTCTGTTGGACACAAGGCCACCAAATGCACTAGTTCAGATGTTAGTTATGATCTTGGTTCTGCTGGAGCATGGTTTCTTGGGGGGTTGTCAGCTTGTCTTGTTGCTTATGGGACCTAGGTCAGCGTGGACATGCCTGTGCTGTCCTGGAGGGTACATGCACCCTTGGGTAGAGGGTTTGCTCTGTATTTGGGGATGCAGGAAGGCTGATCTGAGCTTTGACCCCGTTGTGCCCACCACCTGGTGCATGGGTGGCATGTCACCACTGCCTGCAACAGAGACAGGGCTTGGAGAGACCTAATGTAGCAGCAGTGATGGGTGTTGGCAGCTTCAGACTGGGGATCTGTGGAGCTGGAGCCTCTGAGTTGGGAGGCCCACCTCTGACCCACCTCTTCTCCCTGTGCTTCTGAAAAATGGTGATAGTCTTTTGTCGTGGTTTAGACAACCTCAAACCAGGACATATTTTTATTGGGGTTCCTCCTCTAGGATGAAGAGAATAACCCCCTGGAGACAGAGTTTGGTCTTTCTGTCTACAAGGACCATCAGACCATCACCATTCAGGAGATGCCTGAGAAGGCACCAGCAGGGCAGCTGCCACGCTCGGTGGATGTCATTCTGGATGATGACCTGGTGGACAAGGTGAAGCCTGGAGACCGCATCCAGGTGGTGGGGACGTACCGCTGCCTGCCGGGAAAGAAAGGGGGTTACACTTCGGGGACTTTCAGGTGAGCCTTCTTTTGGCTTGACTTCAGCCCTCCCACCCTCTTTAGTTGGGTCCCATCTCTGGAAGGTGAGATCTAGGGCAGGCAGGTGGCCATCACAGAGCTAGCTTAAACCACTTGGAAGTGTTTTGCACCGTGCTCCTTAGCATCAGTGTGTAGCTGTGAGCTCCAGCTGTGCACGGAGGGGGCTCGATGCTCTTAAAGATGCTCCATTGATGGCCCAGTGCAATCGGGTAGAGGGGACTACAGCTCTTGAAGCTTTCCAGCCCTCCCTACCCCCCAGGACTTCCTAGAACAAATGATGACCCTGTGGAAGTTTCTGCTGGTGCTGTGACCCATAGACTCTGGGGGTTTGCAGCCCTGATCATGGCTGTGTCCCTTCTCCAGGACTATCCTCATTGCCTGCCACGTGAAGCAAATGAGCAAAGACGTTCGGCCTCTTTACTCCGCTGCTGATGTGGCCAAGATCAAGAGATTCAGCAAGAGTCGCTCCAAGGTATTTAAGTCTTACTTGTAGAAGACGGGCTTGTATCCGAGCACAAGGTTTCAGCTAGAGCATCTTTCAGGCTTGGCATGTGGCTAAGGAGATGTCTTGTTGGGTTGCAAGTAACTCTTCAACCCTCTTAGCGACGTTGCTGGATTTTTTTTCTGCTCAATTCCTTTGTGTTTTCTGCTTAGGCTTTAATCAGGTCTTGTTTTGTTTTCATTTTTGTTGCTGCGGCTGTGCTGTGCATAGCTGTGAGACAGAAATCGGTCGTGGGTTGTGTGTCCCGACCCTGCCAGCTGGTTGCCAGAGAAGTTCCCTCTGCAGGAGAAACACCTCTTTCCTCTTCAAACCCCAAACCAGAATGAGATATGGAGGGAATGAGGACCGCAGCCTGGTCCTATGCTCACACCTTTGCTTCAGAGTGTGGAGAGGAGAAAGCCTTTCTCTCACAGGGGTTGCTGCTTCCAGTGCTTTCTTGGGTGACCATGACAGTCAGGATGATCTAGGACTTCAGAGCCCTGTTGAAAGAAAACTCTGGCAAACGGTCTTCTCCTTTCTAAGTAATTTTCATCCATGTGGTTCTGTGATAGGAATAAACTCATTTTTTGTTCTGAATGGACTTGTGGAGCACCAGTCCTTGTTCTTATTTGCTGCAGTCCATCTGAAGGGCTGTACTTGGTCTCTTCTGCCTTAGGATATCTTTGACCAGCTGGCTAGATCACTGGCTCCCAGCATCCACGGGCACGAGTACATCAAGAAGGCCCTTCTCTGCATGCTGCTTGGAGGGGTGGAGAAGGTCCTGGAGAACGGGAGCCGCATCCGAGGAGACATCAACATCTTGCTGATAGGTCTGGAAAGGCTGGGCAGGGGCACCCTCGGTTGTTGTTGGGGGCAGGGGGGGAGGAGATGAAGGCCCATTTTCCTGGACTTAATTTCATAGTAATTGAGGTTAGATGGGACCTCTGGAGGCCTCTGGCCCAAGCGTGTGCGCAGGGCAGAGCCAGTGTCAGTGGTAGATCAGGTTGCTCTGGGGCTTGTCCAGTTGGTTTTGAACATCTCCAGGGATGGGATCCCATGACATCTCTGGGCCACTATCCCAGTGTTTGACCACCCTTAAGGAGACTTCTTTTTCTTTCACCATCCAATTGTGATTTCCTGTGTTCCAAGTTGTCCCCGTTGCCTCTGGTCCCATCACCACGTGCATCTCAAAACACCAGCTCCATCTTCTCTATTTCTTCCCATTGGGTTGTTGAGGAAGGCAAGGAGATGATCTGATCACCTTCCTTTCTGAATGCTGAACAAACCCACTTTTCTGTCCCCTTCTTTTTTCCTCACTGAGGAGCCCTGAACTGGACACTTTATCCAGGTGATGTGATTATTAAATGCAGTCTTCTCCATTTCAGGAGACCCTTCTGTCGCCAAGTCCCAGTTGCTGCGGTACGTGCTCAGCACTGCACCCCGCGCCATCCCCACCACCGGCAGAGGCTCCTCTGGTGTTGGCCTGACTGCTGCTGTCACCACGGACCAAGAAACCGGTGAGGACCAGACTGGTTCCTGGTGGGAGCTGACAGAGGGACGCTTGATAACATCTGGAGAGATTCTGCAAGATCTGGGGCTGCTGTTTGTTCTATGGAGATGCTTGCAGGACTTGCTCCATCCAGAAGTTTTATGGCAATGATATTGGTGTTTAGGGGTATTTTATCCACCTCTGTTAGGTGGTGGTCTTCTCTACTCCTCTTCTACTTGGTGCACCCCATGTGAGGGCTAGCAGCAGCCTGGATCTCGTGTTCCTCATGGGCTTGCTCCTCATCATAAGTGTCCTCTTTCTGCTGCCAAGTTGGGTAGGAGATGGACAGCCCCGAAGAGTGCTGCTGCTCTTGGAGGCTTGGCCTAGCGGCGGGGGGGGTGCTGTGGTGGAGGGAGGTGGCAGGGCAGGAGATGTGTGGAGCTGCTGAATGGTGGTTGACCCTCTTTTTCTCCCACCCCATCCTAGGCGAACGGCGGCTGGAAGCAGGGGCCATGGTGTTGGCTGACCGGGGGGTGGTGTGCATTGACGAATTCGACAAGATGTCCGACATTGACCGCACGGCCATCCATGAGGTGATGGAGCAGGGCCGTGTCACCATTGCCAAGGCTGGCATCCATGCACGCCTCAACTCCCGCTGCAGCGTCCTGGCTGCGGCCAACCCTGTCTATGGCCGGGTGAGTGCTGGTGTTTGGTGGTCTGCTCCGTAGGGAGGGATGCTGGGAGCTGTCTTGGTGGAGAAGGCAGCTGGATCCCCCAAAAACTTGGTTCTTGCTGGGACTGGGATCTATGGGGCAGCAAAGACCTGGTTGGTTTGGTCTCTGTTGCTACTCATGGCCATCCTGGAGGAGACAGGGCTCATGGGGTCTCTCACCATGGCTTGGTTCTGCCTGGGTGTCTCAGGGCAGCCCAGTGGACCCTCATCCTGGTGACGAGCCTCAGTCTTGTCATCTGATCTGGGATCACAAAAAATATGTGTGTTCCTTGCGAATGAGAGATACGCCTACCTTCCAGGATGGTGAAAAGAGGCCTTACTGCTGCAGCAGGCTGGGTTTAGTGTGGTGTCCAGCTGCTTGGACATCTGTCCTTTAAGATCTGTCCTGAGGAGGTCCCTCCAGCCTCGCTGGCGGCCAAGACTGGCCCATGAGGCTCTCCTGTAACCCCTTATCTCATCCTCTTGCAGTATGACCAGTACAAGACTCCCATGGAGAACATTGGCCTGCAGGACTCCTTGCTCTCCCGCTTTGACCTGCTCTTCATCGTGCTGGACCAGATGGACCCTGAGCAGGACAGGGAGATCTCGGACCATGTCCTGCGGATGCATCGCTACCGCAACCCCAATGAGCAGGATGGGGACGGTGAGTCGCTTGTAATTGTCTAGCTGCTTTGTTGCTCGGTCCTGTCCTTCCTTGGTGGATTGTCACCTCTGGTGACAGCTCATTGGGTTCAGCATCCTTGGCATTGCTGAGAACTGCTTTTGGTGGCCTTTGGAAGTCACTCCAGCAATGCTGCAAGAGGCTAAAAGCCTGTACTCTGTGACCTTCCCCTCTCCAGCCATGCCCCTGGGCAGTGCTGTGGAGATCCTGGCTACAGAGGACCCCGACTTCGTGCAGGAGGAGGAACAGGAGCTCCAAGTGTATGAGAAACATGATGACCTCCTGCATGGGCCAAACCGCCGCAAGTGAGTGCCCCATCCCACATCCCCTGGAGGTTTCCGGCAGTGAATTCATGGGTTTGGCTTGAGCATCCAGGCGGCAGCTGATTGGTGGTGCCAGTGATGCTCCAGGTGGTCCATGGGGAGGTAGCTGGGCAGGATGCCCGGGGCTTCATCTTTCATGCCAGGCAGATGGGGAACATCTCCTCAAGCTGAATTCCCCACTTGCCTGGATGCCCATGAAGGGTACCGCTCTTTCTGGGTGCAGCCCCACTTCTGCCAACACCCTTTACCCGTCCCCAGCTTGGAGGACACAAGTGTACATGCATCCCCCGCAGGGAGAAGATCGTCAGCATGGAGTTCATGAGGAAGTACATCCACGTAGCAAAGATGATTAAGCCCGTCTTGACCCAGGAGTCAGCAAGCTACATAGCAGAGGAGTACTCCCGCCTGCGGAGCCAGAGCCAGATGAACTCGGACATCGCCAGGGTGAGTCCCGGGAGCAGCTCCCTCTCACGCTGGGAGGAGGGAAACTGAGGCACAGGTTCCCTTCTCCCCTTACTGGTGTTTTCTGCCCTTGGTGGGATGCCGTGATGGGGGTCAGCCTCGCAGAAACACCTCTCTGTCCCCACCAGACCTCCCCTGTTACTGCTCGTACCCTGGAGACCCTGATCCGCCTCTCCACGGCCCACGCCAAGGCCAGGATGAATAAGACAGTCGATCTGCAAGATGCCGAGGCGGCTTTGGAGCTGGTGCAGTTCGCCTACTTCAAAAAGGTGCGGGAAGGTGCATGTCAGTGCTTGGCGGGTCCTAAAATTGTCCTTGAAAGGGGTGGTTTTGGTGCAGGCTGAGCACCCCGAGCTGCTGGTGGGGTCATTTCCTGGTGACCACGTGGGGATGGGGCAGTGACGGGATCTCGGGGCCCTCAGGGTTGGCCCCTGAAAAGCAGCTTGGTTGGAAAAAGGGGCTGAGTCCATCCTGCCTTTGCCACGCAGGTGCTGGAGAAGGAGAAGAAGCGGAGAAAGCAGGCGGAGGAGGACTCGGAGACTGAGGAGGAGGACCAGGAGTCACAGCCCAAGGAGGAGCGCAGCACAAGGAGGTAGGTGCCAGAGCAAGGAATGGGGGGGATGTCATTGCAAGGGGCACCAGGCTCTTCTGAGGTTGTGATGAGCAGTGCTGGCTTTGAGGAAATACTCCATGTTTTGCTCGACCTAGTGGGTGATCCCCCCCAATTTGTAATATGTGGACACCTTTATTTGATGGTTAAGGAATTGTTTGGTTGGCCACATCCAAAGAGTTGCAGTCAACGGCTCAATGTCCAAATGGAGATCGATAAAGAGCGGTGTCCCTCAGGGATCTGTACTGGGACCAGTACTATTTTATATCTTCATTAACAACATAGACAGTGGAATCGAGTGCACCCTCAGCAAGTTTGCAGATGACACCAAGCCGAGTGGTGTGGTTGATACGCTTGAGGGAAGGAATGCCATCCAGAGGGACCTGGATGAGTTTGAGGAGCAGGTCCATGTGGACTTCATGAAGTTCAACAAGGCCAAGTGCAAGGTCCTGCTCCTGACTCGGGGCAATTCCCAATACCAGCACAGGCTAAGGAATGAAGGGATTGAGAGCAGCCTGGCAAAGGATTTGGGGGTGTTGGTGGATGAGAAGCTCACCGTGAGCCGGCAATGTGGTCTGTCAGCCCAGCGAGCCCCCGGCATCCCGGGCTGCATCCCCAACAGCGTGGCCAGCAGGGCGAGGGAGGGGAGTCTGCCCCTCTGCTGCGCTCTGGGCAGACCCCACCTGGAGGGTAGACTTAGATTGGACAATAAAGAATAGATATTTTACTCTGAGGGTGATAAGACACTGGCCCAGGTTGCCCAGAGAAGTGGACGCCCCATGACTGGAAGTGTTCGAGGTCCGGTTGGATGGAGCTTTAAGCAACCTGATCTAGCAAACATGACCCTGTCCGTGGGAGGGGGATTGGACTAGATGATCCAACCCAAACCCTTCTGTGATCCTGTGACAGTCCATAACCCTCAGGGCTGGTGCTGGCTTGGGTCCTGTACCATGGGCGGGGGTTTTTGGCTGGAGAGTGGCTTACCTGTGAGCTGCAAATACCCTGCCTGGTCTTGGCCAGGAGCTCAGCATTTGGGGTGGAGTCCTGAGGTCTGTGGTTTGGTTGGATCAGGGGTGATCTCTTCTTCCCCCACCCAGGAGAAAGAAGGCACGCACAGGAGGCGAGGGGGACTCCTACGACCCGTATGACTTCAGTGACGCTGAGGAGGAGATGCCGGAGGGTGAGTCCCTGGGGTTTTCCTGGCTCCTGAGGGTGCTGCTGCCTTCTGCCCCGGTGGGTCAGCACGCCCTGGGGAGCAGCAGCAATGCCTTGGGGTCCCTTGGGGTCCCTGGTGCAGTGCGACACCACTAAATCAAGATGAATTTATTTTATTTTTTAAACCCTCCATGGCCACGTGGGACAGGAGAGTTAATATTGCCGGTTATTTTTTTTTTAACTGCTGCCGAAGTCTGGGAGGGAGTTTGACATCTCCCACCCCATCTTAGGGCCAAGTGCTTTTGCTTTCTGAGTGCTTGGACACCAGGCAGGTTGAAGGTAACTCTTTCTTCTCCTCCAGTCCAGGCACACGCTCCCAAGACACCCGAAGCCTCGGCCACTGGCGAAGCGAAGAAGCCGGAGTTGGCTGAGCCGAGGTGAGTCGGGGCTGGAGGATGTATTTGTTTCTACGTGTCCCACCCCACCCTGGTGGGTCCAAGCTGTTGTCTGATGCTGGAGATGCATCTGCGGTGGGTGATCTCAGCTCTGGTTTCAGCTTTCCTGCTGGGTTCGACTTGTGGAACAGGGAGGGGCTGGTGGGGGATCCTGGGCTGGGAAGGGAGGGGAAGGACTTGTGCGTGTGGTCTCTGAGGGGGATTACTTCTCACCTTGCCTGACCAGGTTGAAAGCGTTCAAGGCTGCCCTCCTGGACGTCTTCAAAGCTTCCCATGCCCAGTCTGTGGGTCTGAAGAACGTGATGGAGTCTATCAACCGTGACAACCCTGAGCCCTTCTCGCTGGCTGAAGTGAAGGTGGCGTTGGCCCACATGCAAGATGACAACCAGATCATGGTGTCTGATGACATTATCTTCTTAATCTGAGCCTGTGGGCAGAAGAGCCCAAGTTCTTATGGACTCTTAGTCTGGAGGTTCTTCATGTTTGCCTTCAACTCTCTCCTGAACGCTTCATCTGGCTGAGCCGAACTTTGGGGAGCCTCAAGTGTGTGCACTTTACATTTCTTCCTCGCTGTGCATTGCTGACACCAAAAGAGCCAGGAACTCTGGACGCTCTCTTACTGTTGCTGCCTCCAAACTGGAGTATTCGGGAAGAGGTTTGTTTCTGCAAGGAGCCGAAAGGAAAAACTTCTGTGCAAACTACCGATGTTCTTAATGTATTGTTTTTAGCTTTGGTGGTTATAGTTCCAGCCTTTGAATAAAAAAATCTGGATTTAGGAATCCAACCTTCAATAGCAGTGGTGGCAAGAAGTAATGTGGGAGCTCCACTGTTAGTAGTGAAGCTTTTCTTTTCCCCCTTTTTTTTTTCCTCCCCCTTGTTTTCCCCCCAATTACACAGCCTGGATTTGCTTGACTCACAAGTAAAGATGTCCAATGCCAGTCCTGTTGGCTGTGACCAGCCTCTCTCTTTTTTTTTTTTTTTTTTCCCTGCCTGCGCTGGGGAGGACAACTTCTGGTGATGCAGAGGCAAGTGTAGTCCCACCTGCTCCATCACCCATGGGTCAGCTCGATTTCTAGATTTCACAGTGCTGCTGTGGGAGTTTTGGCCCCAAATGGGTGGGAAGGACCTGTGATGCTCAGAGCTGCCCAGGAGACACGTCCCTAGCGCAGGTGGGTTTGGTCTCCAGCTGCTCCTCACCCTCCAGTTTGGGTTCGTGCTTGTATGAGTATTACAGGGCCACCACAAATGGGACCAAACCACCTGTAGCAAAGAAAGGTTAAAGCTATGGTGACCCGGGGTCCTGCGTCCCCTGTACGTCCTGCTGGCGGAGCATATCTTCCTACGTCCTGGGGAAGGTAACCACCAGCTGCTGAGGTTGTAAAAGCCTTCCCTTGCTCTTGGGGGGTTTGTTGAACCATCTTGCTTTCTGGGACCACATAGGGTGACCGCTTCTTGGAGAAAGGCTGTTCCTAGAAACCAGCAAGCTCCTATGGTTTGGGATGGTTTTCAAGAAAGGACGAATGTGTGGTCTGACCAGTCTTGGCTGCTTGTGACGCCAGAGCTGCTGAAGGTTTGGGGTTTTTTTTAATTGGTTTGGGTTGGGGTGGTTTGTTGGTTTTTTTTTTTTTTTTTTTCGGTCTTGGTGAGTTTGAGGTTAAGCTTTGGAGAGGACCCTGATCAGCACAGGCTCTTTGCTGTTGTCCCTGCCCCTCTCTGGGCGCCTGCCCAGTTCACGCGCCCTTGTTTCTGGATGCCATAAGTATTCATTTGAGTAATAAAAATGTCTAGATACCATTTCTGTGAGTTGCTGCTTACTTGGACTTAAAACAGTTCCTACGTCTGGGTATGCAACTCTACAGTCTTCTGGGGACCGGCTCTGCTATGGAAAGCCTTCAGGCAGCTGCTTGTCCCTTCGGGCTCAGGGATGATGTTGGGCACATCCACCGCGGTGCCTTTGCCTCTGTGAACCAGGCACTTGCAGAAATGCCCTTGGGGTGGGTGGGTGATAAGTGTGGGCAGCACCAGCCTCTCTCACCGCAGCCATGTGGCCTCTTGCCTACCTTGGATCTACACAGCCCTGTGGCTAAGAGGACTTAGTAGCATCTCATTGGACGGGGAGCAGGGGAAACTCCCATTTTTGTTCTGCAAAGAATTATAAAAGCCTGATTTCTGAGCTCCCCTCACCCAACGCAGCTGTGTCAGCAGATTTTTCGGGTCTGGAGGGGATTTTGCATCTTTGCAGCCTCCTAAAGATCTGTGGTTGGATGTACTGCACTTCTGCAGAGTGACCTCAGACCTACAGCCGGTGTCTGCCTCGTGAAACTGAGGAGATGTGTGAAGGTGAGTTAACCACACAGATGGTCGGAGTTGTTCTGTCTCAGTGGGTTTATTACACAGTTCTTGTCCTCAGCTTTGTGGGGACCCAACGTGCTCTGCTCCTGCATGGCCACTGCTGTGGTGGCTCCATGCTGCAAAGCTCCTGGTCAGGAAAGATGGGCCAAACCTACCCAGGTGCTTTCTTCAGGGTGTAGGTGGTGTTTTCTTACCAACTCATTTGTGGGGAAAAGAACCAATGTTTTTCTTTTGGAGAAGTGCCTAGGTGCTTGTAAAAATGCTCCCAGTAATTTCTGCTGCTCCAACATTGCCTTGTAGGAGTGGGGATATTGTCATCTCCTTCCTCTCTCCTCACTTATCCCAGACTTTCGGAGGCCGTTCCTCTCTGCAGGTCACAGCAGGGACCAGTGAGGGCATTTGGCCAGAGTAGCTTTTCCGAGCCATCTCCTGCTCTCTTCTGCTGAGGCCTTTGTGTTTTCACTGTCTTTTCAGCTGAGGAACTGCTAATAGTGTATTTCCCATGACAAGACACCAGGAGGAGCTCCAGGGTAGGTAAAGCTCTGGTTTATTTTCCTATCCCATAGCCTTGGACGGTGGGACTTAGCTTTCTACCTCCCCTGTGTGCTGGTGGCCATCTCAGGTCCTCGAAAGAGGGGTCTTTGCTGACAAGGGAAAAGCAAATCCCTGATCCTTGGAGAGCAGCTGACTTGGCTGGTGGCTCTGTGGATGGTCCACAGCTTGTGGGACGGTTGGTGTGGGGACTGGATGGTGAGCAGAGCAGCTGGCTGGCAGCCACCAGGTCCTCCAGCACCCCCGCTCCTGAGGACACGTGTGAATCCCTGTGGTATGAGGGGGCAGGGGCAGGTCTGGGCCAAAAGAGTTTGGAACTCAGTAGCTTAGAAAATGGAGGGCAGCAGATAGATGTTTGTGAGGATGTATAGGCAGAAGCACCTCAAAGGCTGGGAATGCCTGGGAAGGCAACTTAGAATCATAGAATCATGGAATGGTTTAGGTTGGAAAGGACCTTGAAGATCATAGAGTTCCAACCCCCCTGCCCTGGGCAGGGACACCTCCAACTAGACCAGGTTGCCCAAGGCCCACGTCCAGCCTGGCCTTGAACATCTCCAGGGATGGGGCCTCAACAACCTCTCTGGGCAACCTGTGCCACTGCCTCACCACCCTTAAAGTGAAAAACTTCTTCCTAATGTTTAATCTAAACCTGCCCTCTTCCAGTTTTTAGCCATTCCCCCTCGTCCTGTCACTCCATGCCCCAGTAAAAAGTCCTTCCCCAGCTCTCCTGGAGCCCCTTTAGGGACTGGAAGGCGGCAATAAGATCTCCCCGGAGCCTTCTCTTCTCCAGGCTGAACAGCCCCAACTCTCTCAGCCTGAAATCCCGAAGGCAGAGGGGTTCGTGGGGATCAGCTGAGTCTGATGAAACGCCTGAATCTACAATGTTACTGGAGAGGTCACGAAGTTCTTGGATGCTCATCGACATAGACACTGAATCTATATCTGCCTTTATGAAATAAACAGTGACAGGGCCCAGATTTGGGACTGGATTGGTCCTTGGCACAGTTCTGATGGGCTTAATGAGCTCTCATCCAACTTTTGGCCATGGTTCACAAGTGTGCATGGGCCAAGAAGCAGTTGTGATATAACCACCTAGTTTTGGAGGGTGGGAGCTTTTAATACATGGCCAGACTGTGGCAATTGGTTTCAGTTCTAGATAACAGTCTCCACTACTGTTTAATTTGTTAATATTCTCTAATATTCATATAATATTTTTACTATTATATTTCATTTCCAGGCTTCATTTTTGCTGATGGAAAAGAACTGATTGAAAACTTGGGCGTGGATGAAAATGATGGAGTTTGTGATACTCGGAAATAAAAGGAAGGAGACCATAGAGTAAAGATTGCAATTCTCAAGAAACCTCTCTTGAGTAATGTTGGGGGTTCAAGAGGGAAGAACCCATGGGAAGAGAGCCTGGAAAAGGATTTCTATATCTTGAAGAAACAATATTAAATAATTGCAAACTGGGTGAAACAAATTTTGGATTCCTTTAGGTCTGATATAGATGGGACTAAGTTTGAGCATCTGCAGGAGTTAGGATTAATTGGAGTTAAGAATAATAATGATTAGCTGTAGTCTAAATGTGCGTGTTGCCCTCTAGTGAGTGTAAAGCATGCCTAAATTGCCAAGCTCAGCTCCAGGTGTCTTGGTTTTAGATGACTGAGGTCAGTTGAACTGAGCCAGTGTATTGGATTCCTTCTGGGAAATCTTGGAGGATGGGTGAAGAAAACTAAATAGAGGTAAAAAAAAGTGTGAGAAAGGAAAGAAGAAACCAGTGGAAGCTGCAGGGACAGATAATCAAGCAAAAGTTGTATCACAACGAAGCAATAGCAAAACTACAAGGCAAATCATGCCAAGCCCAACTAATGCTGCTCCTTGACAGGTGATGGGATTTGTGTGTAGGAGATGAACCGTAGGTGTGTTTTATCTTGATGTTACTGAGCCTTTTCATACAGTTGTGCGCAACTCTCTCAAACATGCTGAAGTGGTCTAGAAATGAAGTTACGAGGTGGTAGGTGAATACCTGCTTGGAAAAGCCCTACTAAGAGAGTCGTCATGATATGGGGGCAGTGAACAGAGCAGGATTCCCACAGGGGTTTGTCCTTGGTCCAGCACTCGTCACCCCTTTGATTAACAAGCTGGGTAAGGGAACAGAATATCTTCCTGCTAATATCGACGGGTGATGGCCATCTGCGGAGGGCCATGAGCATTCAAAAGACAATGTTAGAATTGAGGAAATAATATGAAATAAATAGGATCCAGTTCGATCAACATGTGTACAAACCTTTGAACTGAAGTAGGGGAAATCATCTGCCTTAAAGACTAGAGACTGATGGGGAGAGAACAGTCCTTTAGGAAGAGACTCGTCATTGAGCAAGTGCATCACAAGCTAAACACGAGCCAGTAAGTGTCATGTTGGTGTCAAGACCCTGATACAACCCCCCGGGTTGTGTCAAATGTTGTAGAGTCTAAAAGACATGGTAGTCTCAAAGAAAGAAATATCTTTTTTTCCTTGACCACAGGAGAGAATAATGAGCTTAATTGTAACATGCAGATCTTCAGGAATAGGTTAGGCAATCACCACTCAGGAATGATTCAGGTAGAGGTGCTGCTATCCTGGGGCTGAGCAAGAGGCTGTAGATACACTAAGCTTCTTTCCAAGATCCCTTCCAGCCTGATTTCCTGCAATACATGGGGGAAATAGTGCACAAGGTACAAAACTATGTGATGTTTCTGCAACCCTCTAGTTTGGCTATGTGATGCCATTCCAAACCACCATATTCTAAGAAAGGGCTTGGGCTCAGGCTCTCCAAAGGGTCTGAAAGCAAAGGAGGCCAGAGACCTCCATGTCTTTGTAGTGTGACCTACGGAAGACCTACCAGAGCAGTGTAAATGCAAATGCAACATACACTGTCTATGGACGAGCCCGTATGGGAGCAGAGGGTAGCTGGACTTTCCCCAGAATGGCCCTGATAATGTGCTGACTAAAACTTATCTTGGTGGGAAAGACTCAGATAACAGAGCTGCTCGTGTCAGCATTACCAAGACTGGCACCTGACATTTTAGATGAATCCTGCGAAAGAGGTGACAGCATAAACCTCAGCTCCTTCTGGGAAATGGGGATTGTGCAGCCTCTATTGAGGGACATCACACTCATTTTAAGATTAAAGATTATGGGTAATAAAAATAATGATTCAGGGAATCCAACACAGGCAACCAAACTGTTTGGTCTTCTGTGTTCCCTGCCGCCTCCTCTCAAATCCTGTCCCTAATAATTTGCCTGGTCTCATCCCTGCTGCGTGGGAGAGAGGACAGGAACCTCAGTTCTGGTCCTGACCCTTGTTTTGGGCTGGGTGGTGCATCCCCAGCAGTGTGGCCAGCAGAGCGAGGGAGGGGATTCTGCCCCTCTGCTCTGCTCTGGGGAGACCCCTCTGCAATACTGCCTCCAGCATGGGCGTCTCCAATGTAAGAAGGACATGGACCTGTTGGAGCGGTTCCAGAGGAGGCCATGAAGATGATCAGAGGGCTGGAGCACCTCTGCTATGAGGACAGTCTGAGATAGTTGGGGTTGTTCAGCCTGGAGAAGAGAAGGCTCTAAGAAGACTTTATAGTGGCCTTCCAGTCCCTAAAGGGCCTACAGGAAAGATGGGGAGGGACTCTTGATCAGGGAGTGGAGCCGTAGGATGAGGGGGAACAGTTTTAAACCAAAAGAGGGGAGATTTAGAATAGATAGCAGGAAGGAATTTTTCACTGTGAGGGTGGTGAGCCCCTGGCCCAGGTTGCCCCGAGAAGCTGTGGCTGCCCCATCCCTGGAGGTGTTCAAGGCCAGGTTGGATGGGGCTTGGAGCAACCTGGGCTGGTGGGAGGTGTCCCTGCCCTGGGCAGGGGAGTGGACCGAGGTGATCTTAAGGGTCCCTTCCACCCCAAACCATTCTATGATACAGAGATGCACCAGTGCTCTCGTACACCACCCATCACCCATCCCATGACAAGGGTTTGGTCATGCACCAGAGGCATGACTGCCGTGCCAGGTGTTTCCCTGGTGCCTTATTTAGCCCACTGCATCTTAGTAGTATATTTCTGAAGCCCATAGTCCCCCCACTCTCTGCAGGTCTATTGTTGCTACAAACCCAACGCCCTGTTTGTCTGCCTGCTGCGGGACGGGTGAGCACCTGGGGTGTGGGACTAGGGCTGAAGTCCCCACGCCAGCACCGTCAGCATCAACTCATCCCTGCCTCCCGCTCAACCCACAGCTCATGGCCAAAGCGTGAAGCCGAGCCAGGGGTGACAGCCAACAATGAGGTTTGCCCATGGCCCATAGAGGAAGGAAAGCTGGAGGTGCCTCCAGTCCCCTCCAAGGGCCACCAGCAGTGACACAGAGCTGTGGTTGCTGTTGTACTGGAGCAGTGCATGCCGATGGCCCCGTGCAGAGGTTTCTGCTGCCCGTATCTGCGGCATGCTAGGCCAGCCACATTTCTCCTCAAAAATTCAGTCTTTCCAGTTCAGGTCTCTCAGCTCGGCTCCGCAACTTGGTCACGGGTCCTGTCGGGGCCATAAAACTCTGTCAGCAAACCCCGGTGGGGGTAAGCGTGGGTGTGTAGTATCAGCTCTCTAAATTAGAAGGTAGGTGGTTTTATGGGGTCACGTGTCATGAAGGGGAAAACCTGGGGTGGCCAGCGAGGCAGGAGGGAGCTGCTTGGAGGTGGTTTGGCTGACCTGCTGAGCTCAGCTCTGAAATATTTGTTTGGCTTCGGCACACGGAGATTTCAGGGGTTGCGATTCCAGCCCCGTTACCTCCTTTGCTGCTGCAGGCTACGGGATGTCCTCCGATGTTCTTCAGCTGAGCTGGCTGAGACACCTGCCCCCAAAATGCTGCATAGTCTCATGGCAGCTTGCTGATGGCTTGGTGGGATGCGGACACCAACGCTGCGCCCAATGGACTCCATCCACGGGAGAGGGTTGTTGTGGGGCAGAGGGTGCTAGAGAATCATAGAATCATAGAATTGTCTAGGTTGGAAGAGGCCCTTGGGATCATCGAGTCCAACCATCTACCCTACTCTACAAAGTTCTCCTCTACACCGTATCCCTCAACACCACATCTAAATGGCTCTTAAACACATCCAGGGATGGTGACTCAACCACCTCCCTGGGCAGCCTATCCCAGTGCCCGACCACTCTTTCTGTGACAAATTCTTTCCTAATGTTCAGTCTAAATCTACCCTGTTGGAGCTTGAAACCATTCCCTCTCGTTCTGTCATTAATTACCTGCGAGAAGAGACCAGCACCAACTTCTCTACAGTGAAACATTACTTCCAGATATATCCTGTTAATTTATTAGGATTCCGGTCATATCTAGTCTCCCTAGTCCTTCCCACACGGCAGCGCAACTGCTTCCAAAGCAGAAAATGATCACGTCATCGAAGCATGACTACCAGCTATGAATATTTACAGAGATGCAGCTGAAGAACAGCACTTGCTTTGCCCAGTAGCAAAATGCCTGTCACGGTTCAGTGCCTGGCGTTTGCTCCTCTAGGTTCAAAAGCATTTTGAGTAGTTTCGGTTTCTATCTGCTCTGGAGTTTTAATTCCATGTTTCCTTGGAGGTGGTACAGGTGCCTCCTGCGAGATGTGAAAGCTGAAACGTTCAGAGGAGCTTAGGAGGTTGTGGTGCCCAAGCCCAACCTGAAATGAGCCATGTCTTATGCCTGAAGCCCCCGCAGAGCTATGAAAACCTTGACCCAAGTGTGTAATGAATCCTGCAGTGCAAACAGTGGTTTTCTTTATCGTAACTCACGTGTAGAAGCGTTCTTGTAGGTGAAATTAAAAATCTCTTTTATTTCCAAGTTTCCACCCTTGCTCCAAGCCCTTGCAACACGGGAGTGAACAGCTTTTTAAGATAACGAGCATTTTTTCTCCCTTGTAATGACTCACATTAGGTGACCTCTTTTAGATCAAATTTTCAGCAAACTTTGACACAAGGCAAGTTCAGTCGTAGGAAATTTCAGGTCAAAGGAGTCCTCAATGAAGTTATGAGCCACTGAAGACATAAGATGTGAGTGGAAAGTGGCGGTCAGGGCTAATAACCCAGTATTTGGTTCGATGACATCATTACTTCATCACACATAACAATTTCCACTTAACCCTGTACCTGCAAAATCCAACCCATTTTCATGGCAATATCCTTTTCCTTTCACTGCAAGGGCTCAGGGGAAAAAAAGGGGGTCAGTTTCTGGGCTAGAAAAGTGGATTTCTGGTAATTCTACCCTCTCTTGGTCTTCCCCACCCTGCGTCTCGGGAGATGTGTTCGTGGTTGTATAGATGTGAACAGTCAGAATAGGAACATGTGTCACAAAATTGATATTACCTCAGGTAAACTTAGTAGCCTGAAATATGAAAAATATAGGTAAGATGAGTTGCCGGTCTCTGAACTGTCAGTTGAATCAGACCACAAAATCATGACATCCTGCAGTGACATAAGTCAGTGGAGATTTCTGCTGGTATTACTCAAGAGAAGTGATAGAGCAGGGACCGGATTAGTCCCTTCTGATTTGAAAATGCCATGAATCTGTAGGAGGCTCCTGATATTCTGGTGGACTGAAAATGCCGTGAAGCTGTTGATTTTCTGGAGAACCGTGGATGAATTTGTGTGAAGAGACCTACTCTTCAGTCCTCCTCTTCCAGCTTGGCTGCATGGCTTTGGGAGAGGCTTCTCTTGGGGCTTTTCTCCACAGAGAAGATGATCAAACTGGTTACATGGCATTTTTCTTCAATAAAAATAACTTTTACTTCCAAAACGAGCTGCTGGTGCTTCTGGGGAAACAGCACATGCACTGGTCTTTCCCCTCCAGGTTGGGGCTGATCCCAGCTGGATCACAAACAGCAAAGTCCTTGCTCCTGCTTCCTCTTTTATTTTTATGCCTCTCATCCCTAATTATAAAATGAAGGATTGTTAGGTTGTGCTACTAAGAGCCATTATTTTCCACGAGCACAAAGGAGCAGAGGAGCGGTGTCAGGTGGAGGAACCCAAATCACGTAGTGCCAACGGAGTCCCTGACCTGGCTCTTTCAGGCTTGGAGGATGACCATGGAGGATGGTCAACCCAAGTCCAGATGTGAGACCGACCAGATGAGTCAATGGAAGAGACTTTCCCCACATCACCTGACTGACTACAGGGCTATGGGACTCATTATGGTGCGCTGGGAAGAGAATTATGGGATTGTGAAAGACTTATTATGGGATGTTTAGGGGAAGGGGCAAAGCTGGGCAAAGGAAAGGATCAGGGTGGATCAGTGAGGGACAAACAGGAAAATACGAGGAGGGATGATAGGGGCTGGTCACATAGGGGATGGTGGTGAGTATAGTGAGTACGCTTGTCTGGCTGAGCTGTGTGCCTGATCACCCCATGGTGGCCTGTCTTCTTATTAAATCCTTTTCTTTGCTTTTTCTATGGGGTTTTTAATTATTTATTTATTTTTTTAAGTGTAATTTCCCTGAAATGCTGCACGGTCCTCAGGGCCAGCACCTGGAGACACCAGTGTGCGTGCGTATTGCGTGGGTACGTATGTCAGCGTGGAAACGCTAAAGACATCCAGTTGGACTAGCTCGAGGTATTGCAGCAGCCGTAAGTCTGGGCACGATGCTGGAGAGACCAGAGGGTCTTCAAATTGGCTACTGGGTATGCTGAGAGGTCTAGACCAGCTACTGGAGAGATAGTGGGATCTGGGGGTTGGCTACTGGTAAGGTTGTAAGTCTGGAGCAGCTGCTGGGGAGACCCACTGGTGTGTGTTTGTGCTTGTGCATGAAGCAATGCGACCCGGGGATCCAGGGGCAGCTACTGGAGATGGTCTAAGGCCAATAACTGGAGAGATCCATTTTGTATGTATGTGTATATATATCTGCATGTATTTTCCACTAACAGGCTTTCATCCTGACCAGCCAGAGAAGGGAACAAGATGAGGCCATTGGTTCTGTTTGTGTTTGCTTGAGTGATGTTTGGACAGGTTGGATCGATGGGTTAAGGCCAATGGTACAAGGTTCAACAAGGCCAAGTGCCAGGTCCTGCACTTGGGTCACAACAACTCCATGCAGCGCTACAGGATTGGGGAAGAGTGGCTGGAAAGCTGCCCGGCAGAAAAGGACCTGGGGGTGTTGGTGGATGGCCGGCTGAATATGAGCTGGCAGTGTGCCCGGGTGGCAAAGAAGGTCAGTGGCATCCTGGCCTGTATCAGGAATAGTGTGGTTAGCAGGACTAGGGATTGGATATTAGGAAAAGTTTCTTCCTTGAAAGGGTTATCGCACATTGGAACACACTGCCCAGGGAAGTGGTGGAATCACCATCCCTGGAGGTATTTAAAAGATGGGTAGATGCGGTGCTGAGGAACATGATTTAGTGGTGGACTTGGCAGTGTTAGGTTGATGGTTGGATTGGATGATCTTATAGGTCCCTTCCAAACTGGACGATTCTATGATTCTATGTTTTTTGCCCACGTTGATCCACGTGGCTGGACATCTGCATATATATGCATGTTATACACATGTTGCATACGTGTGTATGTGTGTATGTCCTATCATGAACCTGTGCTCAACTTTGCTACTGGAGGGACATGGCGGCATAGAGCTGTGGCATCCTCACCTCTCCTGGGTTTGAATTCAGGGCTACTGGATTTGGCAACTCCGAACAAGGACAGCATTACTTTCTCATCACTCAAAGGGCTTAAATGTATATTTTGCTGAACAGATGTGATACACTGACACAGCAGAGGAAAAAAGGACATTGGGAAAATCCTTAAGGAACAATTAATCCCACCCAGAATTTGCTGCTACATTCTGCCAAGCCCTTACATTGTGCACGCTGAAGCTTTATAAACATTTGTGATTTTGGTGGGATTTTCACGGGATCATCAGAAGACACTCCCAGTTGCTTGCCAGGATCCTGACTCCATGTGACTTTGCTCCGATGCTACCGCAGGGGGTCCTATGCTTCCAGCTGCCCCCACCCCTCACCCCACGCCGTAACACGTTGCTGTGCCACCACCATCTACAGCCACTGTGCTGCTGGTGGTGATACAGCCCTTTCAGGCACTTTAAACTGAGAAACAAGCTGTTTAAAAATACTTTATATTTTCTCCAGCCCCCCCTGGCACTCAGAGGAGATCTAGGCAAAACGCAGTACAGTATGACCATGGAGATTGTCCACCACATATGTCCAAGTGGTCCATCCAGGAGAAACGTTACTCTAAGGTCCAGCCAGTAGACAAGGCCAGAGAAGGGGTAGGAAACCAACACTGCTACAGCGGAGCTCAGGCAGCAACTGGGGGCCCAAAGCTGAACTGAAATGGGGCTCCTAGTGGTAGGCTGTGGAGGGAAACCCATGGTGGTGCTGGTCAAGGCCAGTAATGGTGATTAGTGCCCTCAGGGCCCTTACAGGACATGCATGAGTTTTTCAAAGAGGTCTCCAGGACATGTCAACACGGGATCACAGCAATGAGTAGGAAAAGCATCCTGGTTCCTGGTACCCTGAGGTACCCCAGAAGGACTTCCCCTGGGCATCTACTCTTCCCCTGTCTGGTCACCGCAGGACACAGGGATCCCCGAGATGAGGCGGGGGCGGATTGCGCAACTGAAGCAAAGGGAGGTTAAACAGCGAAGTCCCATGTCCTGTCCTCCTTTTGAAACCCTTGTTGGGTGCCTGACTTTGCAGCTTGCTGATCTCTGCTGTTTGGTTTGTGGGAGGCACGTGGAAGTGCATCCACAGATGTGTTTGTGGTGAGAGAAGGTTAATATTAGAAAGAGGGGGAGGAAAGGGGAGAAAAAAAAAGCTGCCTGAACAATTTTTTTTTCTCCTTTTTTTCCCTTATCTCTTTATCTGTCTGAATGAACTGTATTGGCTGATTTGGGATTCTGATGACATAGTATCTGCCCTCCCCTTTCTGGAGGCAGACGGAAGGAAGTGGGCTAGAAAATGAGATATCAGCTCCTAACCTCGGGTCAGGTAAGCCAGCTATGTACTGCAATGGAAAGGATGGTAGTGGTTGAACTTCACTATAAAAAGGAGACCACATCTGGCTTTGAGACACACGCAGAGTGGAAGAGGTCTGGGAGAAGGAGAAGTCTTGTGTTCTGGCAACTGTGTGCATCCTCCTAAAGCAGCAGAGAGGTTGCCATGGCTTTTGCCCGCTGTGCTGGGGTGGTAAGTACTTCTGTTTGGTGTAAGCATTAAGATGTAATTGCTGCAAGAGAAAAAAAAAAAAACAGAATGCAGATCCCCCATGATGCTGTTATCCATGAGAAACTCTAGTTAGTCTTAGAGGGAGCTGAATAGGTTGCTAGATCTGTCTGATATGGCTTTCTGTCCTGAGCTTTTGCAAGTGGGTTTGGTGCTTGAGTGACAAAGATGCAATGGACCATCTATTATTTATCTGTAAGGGCATCACTGCTGATGTGGGATTGGGACAGAAAGTCCTTTTCTCAGGCAATGTGCTATCAAAATTGCTGAAATGCCATTGGGAAGTGAGTGTACGTGTATTTACATTTCAGCCTGGGCAGTATTTGCAGCACTGTCCAGTCTTGTGATTTTCTTAAAAGCTGTGCATATATCTCTCTTCTTTTCCTAAACCTCTGGCTCCTGGAAATGGCCCAAGAAACTCAGATTTCATTGAGAAAAGGGCTATTTCCAGCAGATGGCTGCTAGGTGGCCAGCCTTTCCTGTCCTGAGAAAACATACGGCTTCCTAGGTTTCTAAGCTTAGGCATGGGGTCAGCTGCGTTCTTACCCTACCTTGTAGATCATGAGACACTGCTGTTTGACTGCGGAGGAGGACTTTTCATAGCTTGTTGGAGAGATGCTCTTCTGGGTGCAGAGCCAAGAATTTGAATCAGAGTTTAGCATCCGTTGTGATGAGTATCATTGTCATTGTTGTGCTGTTTGCTCATTCTGGCCCATTTCTCCCAAATATAACTATGAAGATGGTCCATTGATGGTCCAGCCTAGCCAAGGCTTGACCCTTCGTACTCTCTCTTTCTTGACTGAACAGAGCTAACGGCACCTTTCTCTCTCGCAGTTCAGATCACTACTTTTGGTGCTGGTTCTAGCACTTACCGTAAGGAGCTCACCCCGCGGGAGGGCAGTTCATCCTCGGCCCAGCAAGGACGGTGGCTCTGTGAGGCTTAGAGAAGGTTGCCTGGACCAAAAGGATCTCAAATTCCCTACAACGGTGAAAGTTGACATTCGTATCAGCAATTCAGATCATGCTTTTAGTGTGGTCCATGATGTCAGGAACCGGTCTCTCGCTCCTTGGGACTACAGGTAACTGTTTAGTTGTTATCTAAATTGCAATAGGTGTGCTGCAGAGATGATTTTTTGTGGTGAATGGTGGCTAGTTCTCAGCATACCCCTAGAGTCCTGTGAATATTGAGAATACTTCTTGACACACACATTTTGATGTTAGGTGACATAGAAACTGCAGTGCAAAGGGACATCACTGGAATATTTTCTAATCACCTTACCAATATTTGTCAAAGAATTATTACTCTAGGAAAAAGAAAAATGACAGTACATTGCAATTTTACATTTTCATAGCTGGAAGAAATTTTTCAATGCTGAAATTAAAAGAAAACCAAACAAAAATGAATAGTTCATTTGCCATCAGTTCTGTATTTCACCTAGCTCCACTCCATTCATCATCTCCTAAAGAACGATATGGGAGTATTACCCTCCCAAATTTGATTCTGTTTCTAAAAATGTTGAAGATAGGGAATTTCTTTGGTCTTGTCTCATAATGAGGGTACAGAGGTAAATAGTATGGGGCTTTCATGGAGATAAACAAGAAGATCCTGCCAAACTGTGTTGTCCAAGTGCATAAAATCCTTTTGTGTCCCCATCCTCAGGCTCGACGAGGACCCCAACCGCTTCCCCCAGGTGATCGCTGACGCCAAGTGCCGCCTCTCTGGCTGCGTGAACCCACTGGGGCAGGAGGACCACAGCCTCAACTCCGTCCCCATCCAACAGGAGATCCTCGTCCTCAGGCGGGAGCAGCGGGGCTGCCTGCCCACCTACCGCCTGGAGAAGAAAGTCATCACCGTGGGCTGCACATGTGTTGTTCCAGTCATCCACCACCAGTCCTAGGAGGGATTAGTAGGGGAGGCAACACTGGGAAGAAGAAATGTCTCCTATGAACATCCCTCTGGAGAAATCCCACAATCACCTACCTTGCATTCCGGGAATTCAACATGACATTTCCTTTCCAAATCTGAGCAAATTAGTTCCTGGAAGTACTGATCCTTGCTGTTGTTCATTTATGGATTTTAGAATGGGATTCACTGGTGGCTGGTGATGGAGCGGAGAGAGGGGGATGGAGGAAAAGTTTTGATTGTGACTCTAACCAGGGAGGGGGTAAAGCAATGCTTGCTTTTTTTTTCCTTTTTCTCATTGTAGCTTTTATCAGTTTGGTTATGAATTATAGTTTCAAAAGTTATCCTTGGCAGTAAATTTCCCTAATGTATACGTGCCAACCAGCAGTACCACAAAAAATCCCTCCTCCTGCACTTTCTCCTTCCCTCTCTCATCGCCTGGTCCCTTTTCTTTAGACTGCTCACTAGCAGTCCCTCACTCTGTCCACCACTACTCACTAGCGTATTTCTAGTGTAAATCTGAAATAAGTGCCACCAGGCCCCATTCTCATAGCACTCTGGTTTTGTGTCACTGCTGCTCCATGGGAAGCAGTGGTTGACCTATTCCAGAACAGTTTGGGAGAGAATTGAACCCACTTGCATAGAGCATTTAAAACGGCAAAGAACTAATGACTGTTTATATTTCTATTTATATGTTCTATTTATGACTATATTTATGGCTTTATATATGCTCAGAGTACCAAAAAAATGGTAAATGTTTATCTGTATTTATTCAATAACGTATCCACTGAATAAAATTTGTATTTTATTTTAAAGAATGGTGTTTTGTGGCAGCTCAAAATGAAAGCAGACACAGAGAATAGGTTTGTGCTGCAGCAGCACTGAGTGGTTTCAGCAAAGATCGGGCTTTTTCCGGAGCAGTGATATGAGTAAAAGGGAGCGCAAAACAACTTGCGGCCTAAATAGATGCAAAAAAGGGCTGAAAGTGGTGAACTGAGGTTGTACAGGCAGCGCTGGGCGAGTTGGCAATAGAGTCAGGTTCTCTAGACCTTGGGGATGGTCTCTATGGACGGTGGGAAAAGAGATGGGAGACATTGCATTGCAGGGTTGCAGCCAAAATTTGGGATGGGGGTCTAGCCTGGTTCATGTGGGACCTAACCTGGTCTAACCTGGTTTAGTGGTAGGTGTCCCTGCCTATGGCAGGGGGATTGGAACTCAATGATCTTCAAGGTCCTTTCCAACCTAAACCATTCTATGATTCTACGTGAGCTGGGAAAGTCCTATCCTCTTCCAAACAAGGTGTCATGATCTGTCCTCCACTAGCTGGATGGTTGGCTGAGCAGAAATGCAGGGAAATATGCAAAGGTGGCTTCATCTCACCGCTCTTTAACCAGCCAAATATTAGGTGTTGGGCTTGAAGTGGTGGATGATGATCCCTCCACATTGAGGGAACAAGGAAGAAACACCTCCAGGGCAGGGTTGCCTGCTGAGCTGAGGTGTCCTAACTTAGGAAAGGAGGATTTGCTCTCTCTTAGCTACTCAAGGAGCACAGCCTAGCCAGACCCACTGTTAATTATTTTATCAGATTGCTCTAGCGTTGCTTTTTTTAACATTATTCATCTTTCATCCAGATCTGAGCCAGATTCTCAGAGCTCTGATTTTGGTTTCTGCTGGTGGAGGTTTTAAGCCTGTATTTCCTTGTTCGCCTGCATTTAAACCAGGGTAAACCTGTGTGCAAGCATTGTCGTACTTCACTTTGGCTACTTTAAATTAGATACACCTGCTGCAGGTAGACCTTGGGTTTCTTCCACTGGGTCACAGAATCACAGAATCCCAGAATGGTCAGGGTTGGAAGGGCCCTTTGGAGCTCCCACAGTGCCACCCCCCGCCAGAGCAGGGGCACCTCCAGCAGTGGCACAGGACGGCGTCCAGGCGGGTTTGGAATGGCTCCAGAGGGGGAGACTCCCCCACCTCTCTGGGCAGCCTGTGCCAGTGCTCTGCCACCCTCAAAGAAAAGAAGTTCCTCCTCGTGTTTAGGTGGAATTTCCTATGTTCATATGTATATGAACATTCACATGTTCCTATGGGTCATTGGCTCTAAACGGCTCCTTTGGTGTTTGTTGGTCGAGCTGGGTGTATTCCCTGTCCCGCAGGTCACCGGGAGCCAGTTCAACAAGCCATAGGTAACAACACAGGGTAACCGTCTCATTCAGTTACAAGCATCTGTACTCATTTGTGGCAGCAGCTGTTTCGTTATGACCACCAAGCTCTTCATGTGGTGGAGCGCAAACCCCATGGCGGCGTCTTCTTGCACGCTCTTGAGTAACACCAGCTTTCCTCTTACAGTAACCACTGACCAGGAAATCGCACGCTGCACACCCCGGTTCTTACTCCTGACCTATTTCTCTCCCTCTCGATAAACCCAGCCTGCGGGGTCGTCCTCACTTGGTTTGTGGGGAGAAAACTAGCCTACATTTCTCTCTCCAGACATAATTACTTGAGCGTTGGGTTCTTCACAGCTAAACAGCTCCTGTGCTGATGCTCTTAAACACCCATCAGCTTACCCTAATAGTTGTTCTAACTGGATCAATTACGAAGTAGCTAATCAAGAAAGTGCAAAGGTAGCTAATTAAGGAAGTCTCGCCCATGGGGTCATGAGGTTTTGCAGTCGGCGCTACGAACTGCAAACCACACACCTCTCAGTAAGGCGTGCGCTTGTATGTGGGGATTGTTTCTAAATAAAACGACCAACAAGGGTTATTTCCTTCTAATGGCATCATTCTTAGAGTGCAGTTGGTTCTAAACGAGAGTCTGGTTATTTTTTAGGTGCTGGCTTTTGTGATGAGGTAGGTGGTTGGCTTTCATTCCCAGCAATCTAAGAACATGGCAAACGAGTTTATGCTTCTTGTAAACAGCACAGTCATATCGCTACCAAGAGCAGGCACAGTTCACAGCTGAGGACCAGCCTTTGAGAGAGGCTTTGCTTGTTTTTGTTCTCCTTGCAGCAATGGTCCCAGGCCCTGGGTGACCAGCTGGACATCTCTGGCTCTGAAGTGCAGCTTAGAGCAGCCTTCAGGGATTTGGTTGTTTTACCAGGAGGAGAAGACACAGCTGTAGGTGTTGTAGCAGCCCCGCAGTGTCTTCTTATAACCTGCTAGGCTAAGCAAACTAGTGTCACAGGTTAGTAACTGAGCCTTGTGGCCTTTCCTATTCCTTCCCTCTTCTGCTTGCCTCTCAATGACCTCCTTTCCATGTCCCCTCGCTCACTCCTTCCTTGGCTGTGCCTGTTCTGGCAGCTTGAGCAGGGATCCCATCGTGTAGCAGCTCTCATGGGATGTTGGAGGGAGCACACTGTGAAGACCCCTGCGTTAGCATGGGCTGGGAGGCACAGCAGTGATGTGGGCCTGGGTAGATGACTCCTCCCAGACCTGTGCTTTGACCCATGGACGTGTTGGCCTGCAGGTGTGAGTTAGGCTTCTCTGGACCTTTGACAATAGGCAGGTGGTCCTGGGAGTGTTTAAAGGTACTACAGACCAGGTCAGCCCATTCCACGAAACCATTGCTTTTAAAAGTGCACAGAAATTAATAAAGAATGTGAAGGTTGCAAGCTAAAATGTTGAGATGACTCAAGAACTCTTTGTGTTTGTCTTTGTTAAGTCAGAGGAGCAATGGCTTGAAAATCCAGAAGTCAACATGGCTTTTTGAGAGTTAGACATAAAAGACAAAATTTTAAGAGGATGAGCGATTTGCTGGCCAGTCCTGTGGGGAGCTGTGGTTTGGTGCCACCATGATGGGTACAGATGATGGGGAGAATTTCCACCCCTGCTGTGTGTTCTGGCTGTCCTGGGAGATGGCCTGACAGATCAGACCAGAAACTTACTCCCATGCCACCATCACGGGGTAAAATGTGAGGCTTGCCTTGATCTCCTTCCCTTGTCTCCTTCCCCTTCTTCCTCTTCTTTGCTCTCTGATATCATTTTTAACCTCATGCTTAAGAAGAGTCTAGATGTGTGGGCCAAATCTGCATCTTCTACAGCACTGTTACAAGGCAGTGACAAAAAAAAAACCTGCTTAAAATGTTCATGATTGCCTGATACCACTCAGCAGGCTCAGAGCTGTTGATAGGGATGGGATGGTGTGCTGGTGCTGGCTTTCAGGAACTGAGGAGGTACCAGTCAGACTCAGCATCAGAAACAAACCACGCTTTTTTTCCTTTGCTACTCACACAAACATTTTCTGTCTTTGCTTTCTCCGTGGTTCCAGGGACGGATAGTAGCAGCGGCTTCAAGTCCTCAGTTCTTCAGATAAAGCCATGCCTGCTTTCTGCGTACCTTTTCTTTTTTTTTTTTATTTAAATTTATTTTTCCTTCAGAAAACTAGCTCAGATTTTCCACTTTTTTCTGTAATTTCAACAAAAGATTGAAAATATGTTTGATGCTCCTCAGGGGTTGCGGACTGAGCAGAGTCTACTCAAAATACCGTTTTCTGGGCATAGCTTTCGATGAGCGAGTTTTAGTGGTTTTACCAGTACAAAGTGTCATGTTTATGCTTTATCTTCATTCTTAGTAAGCACAATATGTCTGTATCATGATCAAGGTTCTCTGTTCCAGTAAATGAATAGAGCTGGTTTATCTTCTCTCTAAGTTTCCCCTATAATTTTTTGAGTTTGTTTTTTTATTTCAGACTTCTGAAATCTCTACTCCTGGCCTCCTTCACCTCCTAAGGCTTGCCAGACAATTAAATCTACGTCACCTTTTACAAGCATCAGGTGTCTGTCCAGCTTGCTTTGATAACTGCCAATGATGAACATGGTTATCTGACAATTTGCTACACAAATCCAACCTCAAACTTCTCTTTCTGTTGGGTTTTGCTCGCACCTTGCCAAGCAATCCAGCAGCTGAGCTGCTGCTGCTCAGATTTTATACAAACTGACACAAAACTGAGACAGGGAGCGGTGCTGGACTGGAAACCTTTGTGTTGAAGAGGGTTTTGCAGCAATTGTCCCTCACCCCCCACATGATGATATCATTAAAGGACATCAAATAAGCAGGAATTTGCACTGAAACTCTCCAAACCAAGAAAGAGCAAGCTTTACCCGTTGAACCTCAAACTGGTGAGAGTTGTGCAGGGGTGAAAGAGTGGTCCAACTCTCTTTGGTCACCTATCAGGATCATTATTAATTGTAGTCATGAACATTTGCCCGGAGAAACAAAAGCACCAATTGGGTGACCTCATGGCAAAGTGCACTGATTTGGAATTATTCTGCACCTTTCCAATGGAACACAGCAATGGGGAGGAAGGACTCCATGATGTTCCAGGAGAACGTGTGGTAGGAAAGAATATAGTCCTCAGGCCAAATGAACCCAAGCAACCATGCTACTAAATGCTTCCGTGGGAGCCTGCACAACACCCACGCAGCCTCCAGAGGTGAGCATGAAGTTGGCACGAGGCTGAGTAAATAAAAAAAAAAATAAAAAAAAAAAAAAGGGTTGTGTCCTAAGGCACAGATTTAATTGGGTTGGTAAGTGGTCCAAGGGAGAATGACGCAGCTGGAAGGGGGAGCGGAGTATCTTTGCAGCCCGTCAGCAGAAAGCTGTCGGCATTTTGGTGCTCCGACTGCGTCATCTCTTGCTGACCTGGTTCTGATTTTTTTTTCCACATAACAGAGCTCTCTCAGCATTGCTAACTAGTCTCCATTACTCATGTGCCAACTCCAGCTAACTGCACATTACTACCAGGTAATAAAGGGTGGGACTTACCACAGTTTTAACTGTTAGAAGTTACTGGGGCTGCTGCAGACAATTTGCTAAAGCTCCTTCTATAGCAAGTGGTAGGAAGTTGAGAGATTATCTAATAGACGAGGCAGTCAGCTCTATTTCAGTCTTCCTGAACTGGTATTTATTTAACTCCTTGAAAACCTCCAAGGATGAGTGTTCCTCGATGTTTTTTTTTTTTTGGCAGTCAGTTCCCGTGCTTAATGTTCTTGGGGCAGCCAGCTGCGTGAACTTCAGGACCTGCAGAAGACCTTAAGGAGGAATAGCTGGAGAGAAGGTAGGAAACAAGCTAAGTTAGGATCACGTATAGTGCTAGATAGTTGTAGCAGTGTTTGAAGGTAACTAAAGGTGTGGACAGGAGTTCATCGCTGTGATTGCAGATACTGTGATCGCTCAGAGTTAATTAATGTTTCCTTGAACCAGTGTATATCTACTAGGTCGAGGGATGGTATGAAGCCTGTGGCTGTGAGTTCAGGTTACAGGACCCACCTGATTTTGCCTGGAGTAGATTAGGGAGGGTTTAGACTCACTGGCACAGCTGGAGGGAATAACCCCCAGCAGCAAAAGTTGGGATGGTCGCATCTCCAGTTAGCACAGCTGGATGGGGAGAAGATGCTCTCACCTGAGAGGACATTGCCTCATTAAGGACTTGCACCCCTGAGGCTGCTCTGCACCTCTAGAAATTCTCTATGTGGTGGTGCGTTTGCCAGTGGCACTTTACCAGCGCCCGAGAAGGGTCACACCTCCCCGAGGCAGCATCAAGCAAAGCAGCCACATCTTCGCAAAGCCACCCGCCCTTTTGAAACGCGGAACGTTTTCATCTGAGCGCTTTTAACCCAAGCGTGCTTTAAATAAACCCCCCTGCAGTGCTAGACATCCACCTACGCAAGTCCCGTCGCAAACCGTGGCAGAAGTGCTGTGTCAGTGTGCCCTACATTTGAAGCACTGACTGCTGGCAGCGAACGCGTTGGAAGGACACGAGGGTGGAGAAAATGACGGCTGCAGTTAGCAAGATGTGGTTAATTGCTTCAGTTATCCACCCGACACCACTCACGTGCTTTTACCCGTGTGGCCAGGTAGTGACCCTGCTCCACACAAAATGAGTTGAAGTGGGTTGGACTGGGATTCACAGACAGCGTCGGACCAAAGTTAAAACTCAGCAGTGGAAACGCACTCACCGTTTAAGGGAAGGGAGTTTCTTTCCCCCTAAAAAAACATTCAAAGAGTTGTGTTGTACTTATCTTTACAAACCCCTTTCCAATCAGATAGTTAGGTGGGTAGTTACTCCATGCTTTTTTTTTTTTGCCAGTCTGTCTTTAATGTGAATCTTTTGGGTGTCACTTGGTAAATCATTTTCCTCCAGGTGTCTTAGTTTCTTTATCGGTAAAACAGTGTTAATGGTGCAAGCCCTAACTTTTCTATGGGCTTTACATTCTGCTGCAGCAGAACTAGATGCTGTCAAGGGAATTTTAGGTTTTAACATCATGCAGATCTCTTATGTGGTCATAATTTAATTTTGTGATTTCTTACCCTATCAATAAGGTTTCTTTAGAAAGAAAGGAGAATATCACAGAGTTATTTACTAATCTTTTTTTATTGCACAAAGATAAATAAGCAGGTACATTATTACTAACTTTTCCACCAGCATAAATAGAATTACATAAATATTTCAAAGTGTAAACTAAACATGTGTAAAGAGTTCCCATTACTTTTTCAGCCCAGCACATGAAGGTGTCTGGATTCTGAGTTCACAGAGTTCAAGATTTTGGGGGAAAATAATTATTATTTTTTTAAAAAAACCCTGAACCTTCTTAATTTTTAATATATTCTGATAGATTCTGTCTAATGATTATGGTTTGATTTGGATTGGCAGAGAGGATCAGGCCTCTTCATTTCATCGCTGTTAGGCAAGGAAGGTTTCCTCCATGGCTCCCTGCTCTCACACTGGCTTCCTTTAAGCCTGGTGTCGGATCAAAGGGGTGACACACGTGCAGCCCACGGTGATGATTTTCTTCTCCAACCGGTAGGATTGGTGGCAGCCCTTCTGCTCCCTCCGGAGGACGAGGATCTCTTGTTTGATGGGGACGGAGTTGACACTGTGGTCCAGCTGCCCGTGCGAATTCACGCACCTGGAGTGGCGGCACTTGGCGTCAGCGATCACCCGGGGGAAACGGTTGTGGTCCTCATCGATTCTGTAAGATGACATGAAAGGAAGCATTTGATAACGGGAATACTGCTGCATGATAGTCTGCATCACGGGCTCCCAGCTTAGGAACCTGTACCTCCTCGGAGATTTCCTATGGAGGGGCGGTAGACCCTCCACTACTCCAGGTTTTTAAGGGTAAGTAAGTAAATACTGCTGGTTTTTAAGCATGACAGGGACTGCACACAACTGCCTTTGCAAAGAACTTGCTTCAAACAAGCACTGACTTTGAAAGACCAGTTAGAAATTATCTGAGCTTCCCAACAGGTCCCAAAAGATGGACCCAAAGACCTCCAGCTTCCCTCCAAAACATGAAATGTTCTTACGGCCTGATGCTGATGTTATTAAACCACTGCTGAATTTGGCGCAATGTTAGTCCTCTGAGGTCTTTTTGTTGATCCTTAGGTAAAGAATGCTTTTGAAGATAAATCTTGCCCCGATATACAAATAAATTAATTAAATTACAAAAGTAATTTATTTGCCATCTGTATGTTAGCCTCGACCATGCTTTTTGCTCTGTGCTCCTTTCTGTATTGGTTAACTTTCAAAGAGGATTGTACGGGCTGTGGATACCCTCATATTTCCAAAATCTCTCAACAGCGAAGCACTGATAATAAAGATGTGGGCATGATCTCTGCATTATTCTTGGCCATTGCTGCTGGTGTATTTCTAGACCATAAGGACAGAGATGGTACCTGTAATCCCACGGAGCCAGAGAGCGGCTGCTGACATCAAGAGCCGTTTTGGTGTCCTGGTTCATGCTGCTGATGCTTATGTTGACTCTCACGGTTTGAGGGAATTTTGAGTCTTTTTGGGTCAGGCATCCAGCATATGCTTGCTTGAAGAGGCTCTCCGGCTTGAGTCCGGGCTGTATCACCTTCCCGTAGGCAGAACTTCTGGCTGACAGCACGGCCAACAGCATTAGGAGCAGCGATCTGAGCTGAAGACAATTGGTGCATTTAGGACATAACTCAGATACAGCTGCTGTAACGCAGCACACCTCACGACTCTTCTGTGGGGCTGGGAAACCCACCCACAGCCAGCCTAGCTGGTAGTTAAAGTCTGTACTGCAGGTTGGAGTAATTATGGAAAAAATGCCATATATCACATCTACACTTGCCTTCATTAACTAATTCTTGCAGTGCTGACAGGTGTGGTATACACTCACTTGTAATTTAGTGATAAAAAAAATATTCAATTATATAAAATAATATAATACAGGAGATAGCAGAAAGGAGACAACAACAAAAAGACACTCTAAGGTTGAGTTTTCAATGTATTTCTTGACTTCAGACTATGTTGCAGTAGCCCCGTTCGCAAATATACCGGTACAGTCTCATTGCTGCCCCGTGCTGGTGCTATTCATCAGTTTCCCGTTTCAGTTATTTTCAATTATTAATGGTTTAAACAAGCATTTTAAAGGTGGGTGCAGATCCCTGTTCCTGGCAATCATCTATTAGAGCTTAAATCTGTCTCTGTCAACCTGAGGGGAAAAAAAAACAACCTAGAAAGCAAGTTCTTACCGGAGAAGTACAAAGGATTGGAGACATCTTCCTTCCTTCTTTTACTGTAGCTGATGCTCGTGCTGGGCTCTGTCTAACTGAGGGTGTCGGGGCACATTTGCTGGTGGACTTTTTATAAGGGCTTCTGTGCTGTCCTAGTTAATGTGGAGTAGGTGTTTTTTTCCCAACCTTAACTGTGGTTTCTGACCATAACTTAAATTTAAAAGTGTATGTATATATATTCCATCAACGCAGGTGGAAGACAGGATATGGGCTCGCCCTTTCTTAGATCTGTAGATGACGTCATTACTTTAGCCATGTCGCTCAAGTTGTAACAAAACTCAACGATGATATTAGGAAACCACCAAAAAATTGGCATGCACTGCAGGGAGCGGGTACAAAGTGGGAGGTGTCCCTGCCCATGGCAGCGGGGTTGGAACTAGATGATCTTTAGGGTCCCTTCCAACCTAAACCATTCTATGATCCTATGAAAGTGCAGAATTTTAAATTGGGACAAGAGTCGTCATCTAATCTGACATAAGTTGATGCACTTCGCAGTCTTGACTTGGGGTTCTGTAGGTATCAAGACCACTAATGTCACTGGCACTGCCAGATTGAATCCATTTGCTCCTAGGTTTCCTGGTCTGAGGTCAGTCTGGTGTCTTTTCATCCTGAATTGGGCAGATTTTGGACAGCTGGCCCCCGTCCAATTGCTCTCTGTACTTGCCATTTGCTGTCACTTGCCTCGGTGCCTGGGGACCCAGGCTCCTTCTCAATCTCTTATTTCTTTCTCAGATTTCCTAGTCTGGATTAGACTATTTTTATTCATGTCTATACCTCAAGTGTGATATGTCAGTTTTGACCGGAATGCTTTGTGATAAAGGGTTCCCAAATTCAGTCATTCTCCATCTAGGGAAAAAAAACAAACACACAAAACCCCAAACAAAACATGGAAATTGGTTTTGAGCTGTCCACCTTTTCATTTCCTCTCAGGCTCTTGTGCTATGAGACAGGGCTGTGATCCTGAGGAAAAGGGTCTGGGAAGTGTGATGGATGTGGTTAAACCTTCCAGTCCTAAGTTAGGGAGAGGACAGAGGGATTCAAGAGAAACCTTGTGAAAGCTGAGAGATGCAAAATGACTCCTCGTGTTGGCAGGAATACTGGGAGGAACTGCAGGCACCTTGTCCATGGTATATAGTGGTATATGGTCCATGGTGGTAGCATGCTGCACTTGAAAATACAGGGAGCTAAAATACCTTGCATTGTGTAGCCCCAAGGCATTATGACTCCTTGTATCCCAGCCCTGTGTCCTGGGTGACAGAGATCAATGATCCTAATTAGCTCCTGATGCCATGCTGCTGTCTCTTCATCCTTGAAGGCCAGTATTCAGCAGCTGTGATGTGTCCTGCCATGTTAGTGTTTAAACATGCAAGATATAAATCCACTTGGCCAAGTGGACAGACTCCATGTGACATGGTGACAGTCAGGATCCCTTTCTCCTATTCAGGGGCATTTTTCTAAATTTTCACTGAGATATTGTAAGGGGGGTTGCAGACCTGGACAGGTTGGGCTGCTTCAAGGCTGCGATCCTTTTTGGCTTTGGGTCATAGAATCATAGAATGGTTTGGGCTGGAACTCGAAGATCATTGAGTTCCACCCCCCCTGCCATGGGCAGGGACACCTCCCACCAGCCCAGGTTGCTCCAAGCCCCGTCCAACCTGGCCTTGAACACCTCCAGGGGTGGGGCAGCCACAGCTTCTCTGGGCACCTTGGGCCAGGGGCTCACCATCCTCACACTAAAGAATTTCCTCCTAAGACCTAATCTAAATCTCCCGTCTTCCAGTTTGAAGCCATTCCCCCTCATCCTATCACTACACGTCCTTGTAAAAAGGGTCATTATTGTTGCTCTGGCTGATAGCAACTGCCTTGGGTTTTGTTTCTTATTAGGGAGATGTTTTGATGAGCCCTGAATGCTCATTAAAAGCTGTGGGCTTGACCCTGAAAGAGACCTTAGCTTCAAGAAGGGATGTCTGTATTATTTCCTCTCATCTGCTTTCAGGGATTTAAATGAACAGCTCTTCAGTAAGTATTTTGGTCACTGGGATGTATGGGATGCTCTGGGACAGGCTGCTTCCATGGCATCATCCAGTACCTGTTGTTGAGAGCTCAGAAATCTAGTTACACCAGTCAGCAGCAAAGACAGGATGTAAAAATTCTGGATAAAGCAGATACTGTACCAGGAGCTAGAAACCTGATGGCTCTCCCAGGAAAATACCCCACCCATACAGTGTCTTCCTCTCCCTGGCAAATACTTCATGGCATAGCTAATTAGGACAACTCAGGAGAGAGACCTAAGGAGAGACTCTCCCGCTAGACTGCTACAAAACCTGGCACACAGAGAGAGGGGCAGGCTCAGATCTCTCAGGCTGCAGCTCCCCGGGTAACGACACTGATCGTAAAGAGCTACGAGATATAATAAACCAGCTACTGCCATCCTCTGTGATGAGGTTCCTGGAGAGTAGGTGGGAGATGGACAGACAGAAGGGTGTTGATGCTGCTCGTATGCTGAATTTCAGAGAGATTCTTGACAAAGGGGCTTATGTTTTAGAAAGGAGGGGGTGAACATTGAATCTATCCTTCTCTAACATTCTTTTTTTTCTGAGGAAAAGACTCTCATCGCTTTGCTCTGGCAGTAGGTTACAAGTATCTAGGATGTAAACCACAAGTAACACTCAGTGTAACAGTCCTCATCTGCTGTCACATGCCTTTTTCTCAGGTCTAATTTTGGCGATGTTTTCAGACGAAAACAATGCAAATAAGGTGTGTTTCTTACATTTGCTTAATATTTACATGTAAGTCCAAGTCTTACTCACCTTGTGTCATCCAAAGGAGGATGTAAGTAAGGGTAGATTTTAGTTTGCGGTTTCTGGGATAGCCGTGACCTATATCAGCCTGTTTAAAAGATGCTGATGGTTGAAAAGCTACTATGTATAATTCAGTTTCCCTCTTAGAGTTCGATTTGTAGAGGTTAAAGGAAATGGTTCCCTCAGAAGGGTTTTTCTCTAATGCCATTTACTGGAATATTCATTCAAAGTGGGTCAGTTAAATTTCCAACTTTAGAAGCTAAATGTATTTGAAAAGCTTGCAAGGTAGTGGAAGGTCAGGTTCAACCAGCCTGACCCTAAATCCAGGCTCGTTTACTCTAAATGTGTCAGTGGTTTGGGTTACCTCAGTACTTGAAAGGTGAATAGTTAACCGTTCAGACACGGCTAATGTAACGTAACTTTGCAATGGTGAAGAAAACCCCCAAAAAACTTTCCATGGTTTGTTTTCAGCCATGAACGCATTTATTTGCAGTTGAGATAGGCAAAATGAGAGGGTCTCAGGAGATAATATACTTCTTGAAATCCTTCCACCAGGTCTGAATTACAAGAATGAAACTCTCACGTTTCTGGTTCCAAGATATTTCCAAGCCTTAAATAAATTTTTTTCCAATTCTTCTTGGTCTCAAGTGCAAAGAAAAACTGAACATGATTTTTCCCATGAGATTATATTTTACCCCATGGCATTTGTTTTATTCTGACACTTAGCGCGCTCTCAACTAGAGATCTGGAAACTAGGACACAAACAAAAGCTTACTGAAACAAAAGGATTAAGGATTATTTAAAGTCTTTTGAAATCAAACCTAGCCCTTCTCTTGGCTCTGGTGAAAGCTTTCTTGACATTAAGTTGCTACTGAAGTGCTTTACCCAGCTGAGATCCTTCAGGCACCCAAATCTGAGTATGTTGGCCTTGATGACACTTTCTCCCCTCAAAGTCACAGTGTGAGTCAGTGCCAGAGCTCTGGTGCTCTGGCTGAGCTTGTTGCAAATGAAAATACTCCAAATACTTAAAACATTTTATTTTCTTTTCAATTATTATCAGTTAAGTTTATGCTACTTTTGGAAAACAAGGAGCTTTTCTATTTACATTTAGGAAGATTTTTTTTTTTTTCTTGTTGGAGAGAATGCATTTTCTTCCTTTTGAGTCATATTCTTATAAATCCCTGTCAGCTACGGCAACACTCTTCTTCTCATAACAAGCATTGCATCACCTGCTGTGCAGTGGTGGAGGTAATTTCTAGGAGATCTGAGGGCAGTGGCTATCTGAGAGAAACTCAGAACTTGAGGGGCAAGGCTCTGAGCACCCTGATTAAACACTGAAGTTTAATTTTAGTTTAATTTTGTTTCATCCTGATCTGAGTGGATCAGAGACATCAGAGGTGCCTCCAGACTGGATAAATCACTGCACCGATCTTCTACCCCTTGATCTTTGCACAGGAGACATGACCAAAAAGGTAAAAGTAACTTTTTTCCTCTATTAAACACCTCTACTTTTCCTCCGCAGCAGCTGCAGTAGAAATTATCATCTCCTCCTGCATGCCTAAATTTTCCAAACAGAGCTACATTGATATCTCAGTTATTTATCAGCCGTGGTTGCTGTCGGTTGTTGACATATCTGCTGCATGACCAATATCTAATAGATATTCGTTAACTGGGAAGTCAACATAAAGGAAGTCGACCACTCGATTCATCTTTTTGATTGCTGCTTGAAGGGACAGGGGAAAAAGAGGGCTTCTAGATATGTGAGTTGGACTTAACCAGAAGAAGGAATGTTGTACCTGCTCTGTGGTAATTAACAGCTGATTAATATGTGGCTGTAATGTAGGCTGGGTAAGTGGAGAGGGGCTTTATGGGGCCAGGAGGTGGGTGCAGGATAGGACTGCTGAGATTACAGCTGGATCCTGAGCAGCAGCAGTGTCACTACTGGTGGTATTATAGTGCCCAAGGGTTCGTTGTAAAGCTGGGGCTAATTAACACCTAACACCTAATGGAAAGGACAACATCTCCTGGCCAGCACGGAGTATGTGTCTGCATGCAAAGGGCAGCATGAGCAACGCAACAACTGGCTGATGAGAGGAGGTCTCAGCTGAAACCAGATCACCAGAGGTGGTAAAGATCTCCCTTCAGCACACATGATTTAATGTGTCTCCTCACTTATTTGTTTTTGTGGTCATCAATGATATTAATGACCATATAGTTTTTTTATCAGTTAAAGATCTCTCTGTCAATGCTTGATTTTCACGGCTTCAAAGACATCCTGTGGCAACACGTTTCACAGCCAGTTACAAACTCTACAAGAAGAAACCCTCCCTGCACAAAATTGGCGCATATTCAAGCTGGTCGAATGGTTTACACAAACAATTAAGTCATTTTGAAATTCTCTGTTTGCTGTGCTATCTATCTGCTCGCATCCTGTGTCTCGCCCACACCTCGGCCCCATCGTGCCGCAGGAAGCAGGGGGAGAAGGACGTGGGGTCCCCGCTGCTGCCCCCCACCCAGCAGCTCCTGTCCGCAGCACTTGTCAAATGTCCACCTGAAATTTCACTTGCTGCGGGTTGTGACATTTATTTCCCAGCCCCAGTGGGTACAAGGACAGGTCATTCCTGCCCTCCTTCCCTCTCGGGTCATGCTCTCAACACCTTCGCGCATTTTATTTCCCTTCCTCTGTGGAAGGATCTCCACTTGACCCATCTGTCCCTTGCAGGGTGATGCTCCAAGCACAAGACAAACTGTTGGTATAGTGCTTCAATGTCCTGATGCTCACAGACCCTCTGAGGGGCAGGGAACTGGTACGTGGCACCTCTTCACAATCGCAGCCCTGAGAAACTCCCCCGTTTGCACAAAATCGTTGTCAGATTCCCAGGCAGTCTGTGCCCTACCCTTTGGAAAACTCTTTATTCTTCCTTTTCGGGACCATTGTAGTTGAGATTTATCTGAAAGAAAGTAAATTCTGAAGGTTGCCAGGAAGTCCTTGGTGTATTTGTCCTTATCTCTATACCAGCTGTCAGCTGCAGATTTGTCAACCTCTTTCACCTCCAGCTGCATGTACTTTTTCTGCAGTAAATTAGGAGTAGCTGCCCTGGAGTTCTCAGAGTTTCCCAAACTGAAAATCTGTGGCAAACAGGGAGAAAAACATGTCACGGACTTGTCTGGAGAACAGCTGAGAGTCAGTTCTTTGTACCATCCACGGGGAAAAAAAAAAAGAAAGACAAATTCTCCTTGTGTAGTTTTATCAGTTCCAGCTGTTAAAATTTACAAATACAAGTTTCTCACAGGTGGGCACAGCTTGTGATTTTACATTTGGGTATCACCCCTGACTTCAACAGGACAGCAAAATGAGGAATGCAGCAGTGCATGAGGTTATCCCCGCAGTTCTGCATACTCTCCTGGCTGAGGCAGGAGAGGAGAGATGACAGAATATGGGATGCTGAAATTCCTCGCTTCATGCTCTTGAACACCTCATGAGGATGAAATTTAACCCTGTAGCTTGGTCTCCAGTGTGATGAAGCTTACTCCTTTGGGAAGGCTTACGGAAAGCACATTACAAATGAGAATCTGACCCTGAAACCTTCAACTGAATCTGGACAGGGACTGAAGCAGAGGGAAGGTGAGGCGTCATCGTTAAATAGCAGCAACCTCCCTGCAATCTCAGTTCTCACCTTCAAGAGGCTCTCCCTGCAGCCCTGGGCTGTGGTGATGCCCACCAAGTTTGGGATGTGCCTCCTCCATCTGCTCAGCAGAGGAGAAGCTCGTCCTCTCCATGCAGGGCACCAAGCAGCGCCCGTGAAACCGACCGGTGGTTTCGGTAGCAGTGGAAGGTGACGTTGTAGGAAAGGGACTCGCGTGGAGCGTTGAGAGGTCGGTGCTACGTGCCGAAACGCCAGCCCTTAGCCGGCAGCTGCTCGGCCAGCAGCCTCTGCTCCACCGCCCACTGCTTTCAAACCAAATTAGGCTCAGAAAACTAGTTTTATCATCGATGCACTCACTGTACCTATATCCCAGGGCTTATTCTCCGGGCTACCAGGGAAGTTTGATAAGGCGGGCTGCAGAAATAAAGTCATTTCCACTGTGGCCATTTGCCCACTGCCAGGTCAAGTTCTAAGAATTCGGTCATTCATCACCTCGTTTTAAGAAATCAAGCTGCTTTTTGTTGTTGTGCTTGGGTTTTTTTGTTGTTTTTTTTTGTCGTTGTTTTTTCTTTTCTCGCAGAGAAGTGACTCCTGGCCACATTTTGTGTGCAAAAGTCTCAGAATTCAGAAGTATTAAAGAAAAAGTGACTCAGAGTGGTTTTGATGAGAGTTGCAAATACGCAATGGGGATCCCAGCTTTCGAGCCCTTTCACCTAACAGGGGTTTGAGTTGACTTTTTTTTTTTTTTTTTTAAATAAGAAAAGGAAATTAATCATTTTTCCAAACATATGCAAATTCTGACCACCGTGCAGTGCAGTTTCCAGAACTATCCCAGGCAGAGATTTCAGAAAATAACCACTGCTGAAGGTGTCCTCCTCCGAGACGTGTGGCCTTGCAGTGGTGGGAGCAATGGGTGGGTGACAGAAGCCCTCTGTCCAACTTTAACCTGAACGACGCCTCTTAATCTGACCTGTTCTTTTCTGTGATGATGCCACGGTTACAAGAGCAAAGTGAAGAGGTGTACACCAGGCAGAACTCTTGAATAATTTCTCTGTTGAAACAGACCATCGCTGCTGCTTTTGACAGCTTTTTATTCTGGGTGAACTGACTGTGCTGAACTCAACTAGGGCTAGAAAAAGGAATTGTGGTCCTGTCTGTATTTCAACCAATGTACAATCCTGCATGATCATGTATTCCTTCTATTACAGTTTCTCCATCAATGTTGAAGGCCATCATCCCATTCTCTGGCGCTCATTTGCAGGCCTTACTCTCTTAATTTTCCACGGCAAAGAGTAGGCAAGGAATGACAGCCAACAAGTGAGCCTCCAAATGGATATGGGGAGTAAAAGGTCCAGTATCAAAGTTCAGTAAGCCATAAAGGTTGGGAGCTTTTCGTTCTTCAGTTCCCCTTCAGCCCAAAGTAGATGGAACCACAAGAACGTGGATCATCCCTGACCAGAAGAAAGAAGCAAAGGTCTCCGGGAGTGAAGAGTTTGTCGTTCCCAGGATACAACCAGCATCACAGGTGATGTCACCACATCCCAGGTAAGAGTGAGGATGTTTTTGTGAAGAGCACTGCAGTTTACCCTCTGATGTCGTGAACATGAGATTATATGATCAACCTTGTTTGTACAGTCCAGTCCGTTAAGGGACACCAACCGCAGCCCCAAATCCACTGAGCATCTGTGTCTCATGCTTCCACCCACTGCATGATGTGAACACATCACTGGATCCCATAGTGACAGTAGTCCACACTATGTGAAAGAGTCAGGTCTTTGACTCTTGTGACCCTTTTAATATTTCTGTGGCCAAACTCTTGCACATCCAGTAAGGGAGCAGTGGGCATTAAGCAAACAGTATCTATACTGTATAAACAGGAGGACAAAACCCTAAGTGAGAATAGTTCGTCCAAGCTGTATCCATGGCAGAGAGACACAAAGAGCAACTTAAGTTGTAAATTATTTGCTTTCAAAAGACTTGATCAGATAACTTGCTCGTTTCATCAGATAATTTCTTTGCAAAAGATAATTCAAGTAGCTGTGCCAGAGTGGAGCTTTATTTGTAGCTGCAGCTCTAAAGTCTCCCAGCCAAGGAGCTGTGTGGCCACAGTTCTCACAAATGTTGTTTATAAACCCTCCTTGTTGCTAAGGGTCAGTCTAATTTGGTAGGAGACATTATAAAGCAGTGCACAGATAAAGGTCTCGCACGGACCACGGAGGGATTACAATAAGCATATTTTGGTCTTTGCTTCCCTGTTGCTCCTCTGGGAATTGAGAAATGTCTGGTTTCTCCACCAGAGAAGCTTTGGGAAATGGTAATGGATTATAGGTAACAGTGGAAATGTTTGGGCAGGACAGCGCATGAGGACCTCTCATGGGACACCGTGAACTCATGGTGGAGTAGCTACTCCCTCGTGATTCCAGACTAGGGATACCAATCCCAGACCTATAAAGGCATTTCTTTGCATTTTGACTTCCGTGCTTTCAAACACTTTTTCCCTCATGGGCCCAGATCCCAGACGTTCATACAGTAGTCTGTTCTCCATCTCAAAAGCAACAGAAGCATTCTGGTTTGGTACTGATTTTCAAGAGAATTACTTGCATCATTTGCAGTTCTGAACTCCTGTTCTTTTTAATATGGGTTGGATTTTCCTTGTTAAATGCACTTAAGAGCTTAAGAGAAACTGGATTCCTGATTTTATAGAGTAACTTTGCAATTGACCAAGTGAGAATTTTTTGATTTAGTCTTTGGAGAGAAATAGATTATAAGGACCACAGATTGAACTAAAGAACTGATATATGAAAAGTTTTAATGACTAATTCCATGCTCGAATCTAAACACACTTTTCAGTTTCATAAACATCATAAGATGAATCTGTGTATTATTTTTACTTTCCATTTGTAGGCTGTAGTACCAGGTTTGGTTGTGCAGGCTGCTTGTGTATTTATTTGGACACAGTTCCTTGGCACAGAATTAAAATACCAGTTTTATCCATCTGGAACTACCCCACAAGTAGAAAAAATTATGAAATGATCATCTGTGGACTAAAGAGGTTATTCAGGTAATTATGGCCACATGATTATCACAGTAACTGTCCAGAAGCAATCATCTCTGCATCCAACCTTCACTTCGGAAGATCTGCACCCTTTTTAAAGTACCAACGCTTGAAATCAAGTCTCTATAGATACACCAAACCTTGAAATAAGATACATACGCTCAGGAACAGAGGAAGCCATTGCAACTTGCTGTAGGTGACCCTGCTTTGGCAGGGGAGTTGGACTAGGTGATCTCCAGAGGTCGCTTCTAACCCTGACCCTTCTGTGATTCTGTGATTGCATTAGAGGAAGCGAGCCAAATGGGGTAGAAGCAATGAGCTTTTGGAGGAGAGAAAATAAAAGTTATGGATGCTTAAAGGTGGATTTTCTGATTGCTCCTCACATTACCTCTATAAGCCACACTGTGCAGAGCAGTGAGAAGGTTGTATCAATATACGACAGTTGCATGCAATGTAAGGAAGCTCTGTTTTCCCTGAAGTTAAGGATTTGCTAAAAGCTCTTCCAAAATCATAGCTGAATTTACTCTCCCCTTTTTTTTTGCCTCTCCTTTTATTTTTGCTACAGTGAAGGCCGAAACGCTAAAATGAAATGTGCCTACACTTCCATCTGAGGAGCAAAACCCTCTTACTGCTTTCTACCGCTGAGCCGAGCCTCTCTGCACATCCCTACAGAGACACATCCCCACTGCCTTCACCTCCCCTGATGCCCAGGGGGTTTCTCTGGGCTGGCTCAGGCGCTGGGATGTAGCTCTCAGAGGATGCCAGATATCACAAGACTTCTGTGGTGCACAAGAGCTGATGACTGATAAGAAACTTATACGAGACAAACGGAAGGAGACAAGCAGGCAAAGTACCCAAATGTCTCATCATCCCAGGCTGAAGTTTGTTTGCAAAGGATTCAAGCAGAGTTTTACCATATAAAGTTGCGTTAGGCGAAGTAAAATGCTAATCAGATGGTGGGGTGATTGCTTGTCTGTCTTATTTTCTTTCTTTCTTGTTAATGAAGGAGGCTTTCTGCATGCGCGCAGGCGACCTGTGTTTCCTCAGGGGAGAGAAAAGGACATTTTAAACTGGATTAAATGCTCTCATGCCCTGGCAGAACCTGGGCACGGCTGAGGAAAGAGCAGATAAATGGTAGTTGGTCAGGAGGTGGGTCTGGGTCCTTGTCCTCATGAGAGAATTCTGAGGAGAAAAGGGAGAATGGTGGTGCTCTTCCCTCTGGAAAGCACTCACCGACAGCGGTCCTCCTTAACAACGGTGCTCAAAAGCTTTTGGGTGATGAGTGCCTGGTTTCGAAAGACTGAGATAATGCAGTGGATTACATCAGGCTTACAGAAGTCTTCCGTTTTGAATTTTAGACATATATAGAGAATATATAGACACACACATATAAATATTTCCTCTGAAAAATGGCCTTTTGGGGTGATGGCAATACTTCATGAAAACCTGCAGTTGTGATGTATAATGCCCAATAAAATTCCATTTTATTTTACATCCATAAATATTTCGCAGAATATTCTCAAGGTGGATTTACACCATGTTGTCATTTTTTGTGAACAGTTTTTTTGTTAAATGCAGAATTGCTGAGTTTCTAAAGTGGTTTGGACTTTACAGTGTCTGCAGGGAACAAAAATTGGGTCACTTTTGTGCTTTCTGAAGACAAAGGAACTTGGTAATTTCTAAGAATTCTTTCTTTCCTGAATTTACTCATCGTTGCTCCTTGCTATCTCATAATTGTTTGGCTGACAAAATGCAATGGAAGAGTATGTCTTTTCACTTAAGTCAGTGGAAAAAAATCACATTAGTGGTGGTGAAGCAAAATGAGATGTGGTGGCAGTCAAATCACATGTATGACATATGTGTGAAAACACTCCTGTGTAGAGGCCCCTTCATTCCTGCCGTGCCAGGACTAAGTATGATGGATGCTCTGATCTTACAGAGATCAGTAGAGAAAGGAGTGAGACATTGTCCTGCCGTGCTTACTCCATGGTGGAGGAAGCCCAACCATGTTTAGTTCAACGTTCAATGTTATTTCTTGCTTTCCAGAAGATTTCTAGGGGGAACAAAATAACTCACAAATTCACTGGAAAGCAAAGCAAAGCAAAACAGTTTTCTTTCTTTTTACACAATAATCTAACATGGAAAGAAACCGGATTTTTGATCCTTAGTGGGGCAAGATATTTTGTTCCAGATCATCATAAAACAAAATTATGAGCTTTGAGTATCCAAGAAGACATTTGCTTTTAATAGTTGTTGATATTTTTTGTTACTTTTGATTTATGGCACTGGTAAGAAATCTTTCGGTTGAAGTTCTGGCTCTATTAACTGCTCAAATGCAGGAGGAACACGAATATGGGAAGGATATCCTTTGCCCAGTTATTCCAACACAAAGGATGCTTACCAAGAGCATCAAGACATCACATCAAGAAGCTAAATCTTCATTTCTGCCTTGTTTTGCACAGTTTATTTTCCTCCCATTGTGGAGCAAGGAGACATATACGCTTGTTCCCCACTCATATTTTTGACGGGATTTTTCTGAGGTACTTGGCAGGACAGTTGGCGGAAATCTCTTTTCATTTTTAAGTTGTGGGACTATTTCCAATTATATGCTGGTTCTCCTGGGATTTTTTTTTTTTTTGCGGTCGATTTTGGTTTGGATTTGTTTTTTTTTTGGGGGGTGTGTGTGTGTTTTGTTTTGTTTTGGTTTTGTTGTTTTTTCCCCTTCGGAAAAAAAAAGAAAAAGTAGTAATCTATTATTTTTTTTAACTCTCAAAACCCCCAAAACTACTTCTTAAAATTTTTACATTCAAAATCCATAATTGCAGAAGTGCTAGTCAAATCCCGTTATGTACATAGTGCTACCAATTAAATGATTAAAGAGAAAAGAAACAAGCAAAAAACTCTCAAAAACTCTGAAAGGGTGAACTGGGAAAAAAAAAAGACATATACACACACACAAAAAAAGAAGAAAAATACAGTATTTGAGCAGAAGGGCAGCATTGTCTGGCAATACCGTACTTCTCTGATACTGTGTGCTTCAGAGGAGAGATGTAAGATGCCTGGAAACACTGTTTTATCTTATTTCAGGCAACTGTTTAAACGGGACTGTGGCACGAACCTCTTTGTAAAACAGGGTGGGATTTAAGCATGTGTAGCACTCAGTCCAGAGACAAGCAAGACCTGCTGGGATGATTTTTCCAGCTTTCTGCTGCACGTTATTGCTCTCGGCAAAGGTTTTGGCTTCTGCTTGTCACCAAAATCCACATGAAAAAGGGCTCAGAGGATATTCTGTAAAAATGGATTACTGCTGTTTTTCACATGCCTGGGAAACCTGAGAGAAGGTGTAGGGGAGGGAAAATGCTCCTCTTGCTTGGGAACAGAGTTCCATGTGGAGATCCTACCAGGACCATGAGAAAAGAGCTGCAGAGCTATAAGGTTATACTTCCCCCTCTGTCCACTGGTAATGAGGTCACCGAGCAGTGGAGACACCATCTCTGACACCCCTGTAGTGTGGCCAGCAGGGCGAGGGAGGTGATTCTGCCCCACTGCTCTGCTCTGGGGAGACCCCCCTGCAGTGCTGCCTCCAGCTCGGGGGCCCCCGAAGCTGGAGCATAAGAAGGACATGGACCTGTTGGAGCGGGTCCAGAGGAGGGCCACAAAGATGATCCGAGGGCTGGAGCCCCTCTGCTGTGAGGAAAGGCTGAGAGAGTTGAGGGTGTTCACCCTGGAGAAGAGAAGGCTCCGGGGAGACCTTATAGTGGCCTTTCAGTCCCTAAAGAGGCTGCAGGAGAGCTGAGGAGGGACTCTTTAATCAGGGAATGTAGTGATAGGATGAGGGGTAACAGTTTTAAACTGAAAGAAGGGAGATTTAGATTAGATATTAGGAAGAAATTCTTTCCTGCAAGGGAGACTGGCCCAGGTTGCCCAGAGAAGCTGTGGCTGCCTCATCCCTGGAGGTGTTCAAGGCCAGGCAGCATGAGGCTTTGAGCAACCTGGTCTGGTGGAAAGTGTCCCTGCCCATGGCAGGGGGGTTGGAACAAGATCATCTTTAAGGTCCCTTTCAACCTGAACCATTCTATGATTTTAGGTCTTCTGTAGCCTTGCAGGAGCTGCTCAGCTCCAGGAGAGGAGGTTGCATGAGAAGAAGTCACATTTTCAATGGTGAAGGAAGCCCTGGCTGAAAGACCTTCTGCAGGAACTTCGGATGTGCGCAGGCAGATTTTGGGAGGAAGAGGCTGAACAGAGATGGGCTCAGCATGAGGGTGCCTCATCCCAAACACGAGGAGGTTTCCAGCACCCAGCACCCAGCACCCAACAGGCTACAGAGGGTGCCCCTGGAGGAACGAGTCCTGCAGGAATGGAAGTGGGTGAGCATCAAGAGCTCAGGAGAACACATCTCCCCCCAGCACCATAAGGGATTGAGCTCAGCATGGCACTGACCTCTCAGTGTCTCTGAGCGAGGATCAGGCTATGCCTGTGTGGAAGGGCAGCCCCAGAACTGGCCAAAACTGCTGCCCCCCAGGTTAACTCCGACCAGCTCATGTTGGTGTAGGGGAGGCCAAGCATGGGCAGATGCAACGTAGAGGTGCATTGGGACATGCCCTGCCATACCCTGAGGTAGCACTGGGTTGGCAATGCCATTGCAAGGGAAAGTGTTCAAACCAAAAGAGTCTCAGCTAGGGGAAATTCAGTTAATTTAAGTTATTAGCAACAAATAAACCCACCGTCACAAACTTTTAATTACTGACTTGGGTATTGAGAAACAAAGAAGGAAAACTATTAAGCAGACGCTTAGGGGAAAACCTTCCTCGCCTTTCTCAGGCTCAGCTTCAGCCCAACATCTCTCCTCCCCCTTTCTCATCTCCAGTCTCCTTGTTGTCACCACACACTGTGCTCAGTCCCCCCGAACCCTTCAGGGGTCCCTGCCCAGCGTGGGGTGCCCATGGCTGCCCTCAGAGATACCTCCTCTGCCGGAAAGTGCTTCTGGATCAAGATGAGTTGACCAAGATCCTACAGATTATCTTGGTTACCCCAGTCAGATGTTTGTAGAGCCCTTGCTGGCCCAACAGGTCCTGGGCAGGAGGGGACAGGGTGGCCATGGGGTGCTTGAAACATCCTGACCTTGTTTCTTTCCTTGAGGATTTTGTCCCCTGCTGGTGTTTGCCCTGTTGAAGCTTGAGTTGCTGCTGAGCGCTTGGCTCCAGCCTGTTGTGACCCCTTCCCTGTCCCACACAGCTCTGCCCCAAGGATCTGCATCCTCCACAGACTGGTGCTGGTCCTGGAGAGCTGAACACAAGGAAAGGGTTTACAGATAAGGACATGCTTCCAGATAACCCCAAAAGTCAGCTCCTTTCATGGCAAGAGGGTTTTAGTGTGCAATGGGTGCTGGCTGAACGTGAGCTGCCATGTCCCTGCCATGTTCCTGCTTTGCAGTCACTGCTGGTGCTGTAGGACTTGCTCCTTGTTGGTGCCCAAGGGAAGCTCTGGGTCTCCTGTGCACAACTTTGTCTGTGACTGATGCTGGCTGGAGGTGTCAGAGCTGAGAAGAACTAACCACCACTGCTGCCTGCCCACCTCTGCTGCCATGGCATGGCTGGCTGGGGAAGAGACTGGGAGAGACCTGTCACCTCCTCTCCATCAGCCATCTGGGAGGTGGGTTAGTACATGGCCTTCTCCTGGGAAGTAGTTTGAACACAGCAATGTGGTGGTGGCTGAGTGTGGACATGGGCAGATGGGTCCAGCAGATCTCAGGGACAAAGAATGTGCCCTGGCACCATTTATCTAGCAGAGATACATCTTCTACATACTGTGCTGGAACTGTTGGATCTTCTGTTAGGGCTGTTTTTCATTTTGGATGGGACTGTATTTCCAGACAACTTTTCTTGCCATGGAAAATACGTCCAGAGAAGCTGAGGATTGCACAGCCTAACGCTTGCTTTGCCCACTGCGTTAGGAGGCTCTGGTTATCTACTGTATAACCCAAAGCTGTACCCTGCAGGCAAACCCTGCCTAGATGGACACGATCTTACTGCAGGGCAGCGCTGAGGCTGAGCAAACCCAAGTTGTGTAGAGTGGAGGTGCAGGGAGATACAAGGCATTAAAAAAAATTCCTTTCTGACTCATCTCCAGGAACTGTTTCAAACCGGGACAAGTTTGCCTGAAGCTCTAAGAAACCTCCAGGGATTTAGGACTGTGAAATGCGATATATCTCTGCCCGTGCAGCGGTTAAGATCCATGAGCTGTCAGTGATGACACAGCTCTTGTTCATGATGAATTGTGCATCTGACATGAGAGGGAAACCTGGTATCTTGGAACAGTTTGTGTTTTGACCTGAATTTACTAAACCTTTTAGATTCAGTAGTGCCAGAAAACCCATACAATGTGCATACTCCTTCTTGCCTCTCAGAAAACCCCCACGACGTGGTCGGGACTTAATAGCTGATGTCCTTCGTTCTGTCTGTCACACACACGTGATCCTGGCCAGACTGTCCCCCTGTGCACTGTCGCCCCTGTGTATCTGGGTCTTCCCAAGGACATTGGCCATGGAGACCTGACAGAAATGAAGTTGTTCTCCAACGCATCCCCATGGGGAAAATACAGGGACTGGGAGCAGGTGGCACTCTATGGAGCATCGCTGTTCCATAGCAAAGACCCAAGCTGCTTGGGACACACTGATGCGAGTCCTTGTTCTGTACAGTTTGCATCTTCCTCCCAATCCATCCAGCAAAAAATAAGGGCATCGTGGATGATAACAAACTTCTGTTGATATGCATTTGCTTATTTATTTATTGATAACTTTGCACTTTTTTTGGTGGGGTGAAGGCGGGGAACAACTTGCTGAGTTGGATGTCTGAAGTTAGACATCTAAATTCATTGCCTGGCTCAGAGAACAGGTCAGGCCCTGTCAGCAAAGCCATTTTCAGGTTATTTGGCCAGTTTTCTTCATTCGCTGCAGTGTGGTGTGGATGGGAAGGTTCAGAAGATAACTTGCACGAAGATGTGTGAGGCAATGTGTGTCTTGTGGGCTAAGTGGCTATGGGATAAGTGATATGTTGTTTCCTGTGGGTCACAAACCTTTACCGTGTAGGTTATGGTTACTTATAGCTCATTTTTGCATTAAATAAATAAGAAAAGACACATGAAAACAGTGCACTTTCAAGGATATGTTACCCTTGTTGTTTATGATTTTTTCTTTTAATTTTAAATACAAATGACTTGGACTGGCAGCGCTCAACAAAAGGGGGTGTGTGGATGCACGTTTGGTAGTGCAGGGAAATAAAGAAGGTCAGGGCCCTGCAGATCCACATTGACTTAGAAACCTGCTGAATGTTGAAGAGCCAGCAAGCCATGTACGCGATATTTTGGGCCCGTGGTAATGCTGGAGCAAGCACGCGTATGTGCCCTTGCAGGGGCAGGCACCCTTGCAGTGATGCCTCTTAAAACAAAAAACTTATGTCAAACCTTACCAGATGGCTCATCCCCAGACGCATCTCTGGAGATGTTGGGAGGGGCAGCAGATCCATCCAGGAGGAAGGGTTGGTGGGGTTGAGCTGAGGCGGAAGAAGGCACACCTTACCGGCTTGATGTTTTCAACACTGCTATAGCTGGTTGAAGGGGACCAAACCTCCAAGGAAGATGGGCTTGGTTCCGTTTGACCAGCCAGAGCAGAGCATAGATCCTGACCACGTAACTCGATTGGCTTCGCCACGCCTTACCTGCAAGGGGAATTAGATAGATTAGACAGAAGCACTGGGCGCCAACCACTGCTTGCAGGGAGAGAAGGATGATGCCGCACTTAGGACACTAGCTTAGCAGACCTCACCACTTTCTATCTTAGATGACTTCGGGTACATCCATTTTGGCTGAGAACTGATCCGTGCGCAGGGTCCATGTGATGCCCCAGTTCCTGCGTGATTGTCTGGATTAGGGTGAATTTCTCACTAATGTGTAAGTAAACGGTATTTAAAGATGGGGATAAGCCTCAGGAGACAAATTCTGGGTCCCTGTCTAGGCGTTTCAGAGACTCTGGGCTTGTTTTGGAGTGTGGTCCCAGCTCACGAGCCTGGATGTGGGTAATGAGGAAAGTCTTCTGAAGCTTGGAGGACTGGTGTTTGCCCATCCTGAGCCACAGAGACATGTGCCTGAAGATTTCTTTTCATAAAGCTCTTTTCCTCCTGCTTTCTCTCTCCCTATTTTTCCTTTTTCTGTTTTTGTTTGGTTTTGTTTTATTTTGTTTTGGTTTGGTTTTTTTTTTTTTTAATTTTTAAATAATCAAAAAAAGGAGAAGCGGGAGGGAGGAAGGGAGGAAAGACGCCTCCTTTGTCAATTGAAGGGAAGTCACCTGCCAGTTGTCAGTCAGGCATCACTTTTCAGAGGGTGGCCCCGAGCCCTCCAGCTGTACCTGGGAGCCTCAGCGAGGAGACAGCTGCCAGAGACCACGAGCAGCGAGGCACGGGGCAGCTTCCCAACAGGACAAAAGCAGCATTTTTCCAACCCTGTGCATAGGCCCCTTTCCATGTGCATGCGGTTTTTCAGGGACCTGATACATTTTTCCCTGATATGAATTTTAATTAGGAGTTGGGTTTTTTTTCCTATTTTTCCCTCCCATTCCCCTCGCAGAGCTCATCCTTGGGAGGAATATTAACCTGAGGAACCTCAGGACTCCTCTGCTTTCTACTTGTTTTCTCCTCATTTTATCAGGGCTATTCATCAGCAAGGAAAGCACCAGCAACATAAATTCTGTATTCCCTATGGGGACATCCACCTTGCTGCCAAAAGAACAGCTCAGGCAAGCATTCAGCTACAACATTCATTTAATGCACCCTCCCATCATCTCTAGACTGTCGCAACCTTGATGGAAGTGGGGGAAAATTAGACCTCTCCTTAAGCTGTTTGATAGTTTTACCTTCAGTCAGGGTCTGAATGGCCCAACCAGAGGATGGAGGGAGGAACAGGGTTAACACAGTGGCCTTGGCCCCCAGCCAGGCTGTAAGTTTTCCTAAACCTTAGCCCTGTGCCTGCATGACTAGTCTGCATTATTTCTTCTCGTGTGTCCTTCCAAGTGTGTGCCTGTAACTCAATCCTGGCCCATGCTGTGCAGCAAGAGTTAATGCTGATGGCAGGCTCCAGTGGAACAGGCATATGCAAGCTGGAGACAGCTGCAGGGATGGGATTCCACTCCAGATTTAAACCCCAAATTCATACAGTCAGTCAAGCCTAGGGACAGGTTCAGCCAACCAGACAGAAGGGTTGACTTCATTTGCCAACACATAAGCATCTGGCACCATCTGAGGAGCCATAGGGTGTCTGAGACATGCAGGTATGGCATAGGACACACCTGAAACAGCTAGAAGCCAGTGGACTATTCTTAGGGTGTCTCCAAAACTACTAGGAACATCTTTGTAGGCAGCTAAATAAAGTCCAGATCTCCACAGACTATGTCTTCAGCGTTTTGGAGATGAAGAGGCCACCGGGTGCAGAAAGGAGGTGTTGTGTTTGAGACATGGGCAATGGGTTGATCAGCAAAGCCAGGGAGAGAAGAGAGGTCAGCATTCACACCCCTGCCTGTGCTTTGCATTGGGTGCCCTTTTATCTTGCGCTGTTATTATGATCAAATAGAAATCTTTTTCCTTTACTCTGTTTCTCTTTTGAATTAGTCTTCATACCCTAAGAGTTAGATCTGTAAAAGAAGGACAGGATGAAACAATGTTTGAACAAGCACCTTCTTGAATTACATCTAGGAGACCACAGGTCTTGGATCAGATGCAGAAGCCTTGGTTTTGATTCAGACCGAAATTTGGCAAAGCATCTTGGTGGCTGAGGAACATAAATGTCATTGGTTTCAAGGTCTATATTGGTGTATTAAATAGTGCTGAGGTGCAAGCACAGGAACTCCGTGGTTTCTGCTGTGTTTAGCACAGTTGCTGGCACAGTTTTGACCTGTATCAACTAGCACTGACCCTAACAGTTCCCAAGCTCAGCTTGGGAACTAGGGCAGGTCAAGGATCATTCCCAGTAGGGAGTTTGAAGATGTCCATCTATTTAAGAAGGTGAGAGGTGAATTGTCCTTTTTTGCTCATTGGTTTGAGGGCAAGAACACAGGCCCTTGAGCTATTTAGTGGTGTAGACAGTGAAACGACCCCAAGATGCCACAGCCTCTTTGGAGTATGAGGCCAAGGAATACAAGCTACTGTGATAAAAGCTAGCTGGCTCCGGCATTGCCTCCAGCAGAGTGTGGCCAGCCTGAACTACACAATTGGCCTGGAGGTTAGACAAAGACACAGGTATCACTTTGCTGAATTATGAGGTCTACCCGTTAGCAGTACCTCTCATAGCCAGGTTAAAATTAAGATGTGAACATTAGTCACTGCATCATAGACATGTCCTTAAACTTTTAACTAGATCAGGGTTGTTGAGGGTATTTTGGGGTGGAATTCCTACAATTTCCTGTGGGAAATGAGGGTCTGAAAACCTTTCAAAATATAGGCCATAATGCTAAGAACAGTCCCCGTCACTGCAGAGCTTCAATAGATTTAGAATCATAGGATCATAGAATGGTTTAGATTGGAAGGGACCTTGAAGATCATCTAGTTCCAACCCCCCTGCCATGGGCAGGGACACCTCCCACTAGACTGGGTGGGTGGGTTCCCTCAAAGCCCCATCCAACCCGGCCTTGAATGCTTTCAGGGATGAGGCAGCCACAGCTTCTCTGGGAAACCTGTTCCAGTGCCTCACCACCCTCAAAGTGAAAAATTTCTTCCTAATATCTAATCTAAACCTGCCCTCTTCCAGTTTAAAGTCATTCCCCCTCATCCTATCACTACATGCCATAGTAAAAAGCCCCTCTCCAGCTTTCCTGTAGGCCCCCTTCAGATACTGGAAAGTTCCTATAAGGTCGCCCCGGAGCCTTCTCTTCTCCAGGCTGAACACCCCCAACTCTCTCAGCCTGTTTTCATAACAGAGGTGCTCCAGCCCTCTGATCCTTTTCTAAACGCTTTCTTAAAATAAATTAAGACTGATTGAAAACTGCCTAGATTTTTGGATATTTGGCCTATAGTGGAAGAAGGTAATGTATGAGAAATGGTTTGAGCTCTTCAGCTCTGTGGAACAGGATATTCAGGGTATCTCCAGGCTGTCCTAGGTTGCTGAAAGGCAACTGATCCCCTGTCTTGCAGTTTGCAAAAAAACTCATTGCTAGACAGTGTTATGAGAGGAAAGAATTAAGCAGTGCTCATAAGAGGAAGGGACGTTTCTGTACACGGCAAGACTATCCTGAGTTATGATAATACAAATTTAGGAATAAAAACCCTGTCATTTTTGAAAAGGCTGTGAGCCTGCTTTGCTCCATAATGTCCCATTAAATAGGAGGCAACTTTCTACAGCCTGTTCTGTCTATTACTGTATTGAGACAGCGTAGTGAATTAATCTTGATCCATCCGCTACAGTAATGCCTGTCTCTGTATCACTCATTTTAATCCCATTAAAGAAGATCCCGTTAAAAAGGAGAGTTTTGTAACCGATGTGAAACCGAGATCGTATTGAGTCTTGCTCCTTGCAAGTCGTTCCTACCCAGTGCTGTTTAATTCTGTCTCCATGTCACTAAATCCAAAGCATTTTCCACCAGCTGAGAATGGATGACAGTCACTGAGGCTCTCCGGGATGTAGTGATTTTCAGAATGCCCTTGAAAAGCACTTTCAGGACAAAGTAAATATTATTTTGTTTAGGTGGAGCCTATAGTCAGATGGGCAATTTTTCTGGAGAAAGATGTGCAGAATACGCACATCTTTGTTATCAAATTTGCATGGATTCAGGAGTTTGCAACCTTTTTAGATTTGCAGACCCCTATATGCTTTCCACAGGCACGGAGGTCACTGTAGAGTGAATATAAGCTGCCTGCCCATGTTTGACAAAGTTGAATTGAAATAAAATGTGGTTACAGAAAAGCATTTGACTCCTTGCAGTGGTTGGAAGCAGAGGACACTGGCGATGTCTCCCTGAAACCACACACTTCCTTACATTCCATAGCAGCCTAATCCATATGGGGATATAAAGAAGCATGTCATCTCATAAGAGAAGTCTGGATCGTGACCTCTGGGCAGCAGGACAGCTGTCCATCCTCCACTCCTGACAAGGTAGCATTGCTCCTCAGATGTGCCTCACAGCTGGTGGTCTGCTTCCTCCTTGGAAAAGCAGTGGCAGCACAAAACCCTGTAATTTTGCTGGTGCCCTTGGTCAGTTTGGGATGTTTTGGAGGTATATTTTCAGGTGGTTCAGGTTTTCCAGCCCCCGTCATTTGCAAGCACTCCCATGTGTGCCATTGCACAGTGCTGAAGGATGGAATCTCATGTGCATGCATGGAAGTACAGGTTGGGGCTTGTCTTGGACGTGTTTTGATAGTCCCGAAATCCTGAAAAACTAGAGTTTGCTGTAAAAAAAAAAAAAAAAGTCACATGAGAGAGAGGTGATAAATAGTGTTCTCTCCTTTCACTTTATTTTTATCATTGGTGTTAAGGCAGGGTCTCGAGGACCTGGCTGAGAAGAGGAGCTGCTCATACACGCACGGGGAAACAGTCCCTGGCCTGGAGACCTGCCTGGCCAAGTAGTCAATGCATTCAAAACCAGACAGCAGCTTACTGAAGCCTGGCCTGGTTGTTCAGAAACAAGCTTTTAAGTTGTAGAGTCACAGAGGTGTTTAGGTCAGAAGAGATGTCTGGAGGTCTCTTGTGCATCTCCTGGTTCAAAGCAGGGCCAGCTTAAGTCAGGATGCTCAGCACCATGTCTAGCTGAGTTTGAATTTCTCCAAGGATGGAGATGCCTCATCCTCTTTGGGTCTCTGCTCCGGAGTTTGACCACCGTCATGGTGAAAAACCTGTTTGACAATATCTGATTGGAATTTCCTGTGCTTCGACATGTGTCATGTCCTGGGGCACCTTTGAAAGGAGTCTGTCAGGACACAGAGGTCAGGACATATGGACGGATTTTTGTATTTGATGATAGAAATGACCAGCAAAAGTGAAATTCAGGGTGCCCTGGTGTCCACTTCTATGCTAAAAGCTCTTGATTTGGGGCTGTTGTGCACTTTTGTCCTTGGTGGGGCAGGCATGCTCAGGGGTGCAGGACATGCTCAAAGGGAGTTATGGCATGTTTGGGAAACAGCTGGTTGGAATAAATTTGTCCATGTACCAGATTCAACAAGATGATTTATTTCTAAGTGGAAGCATCTCTGAGGATGGGAAAGGGGAGGGAAGAAACCAGGGTAGTGATACACAACTAGTCCACACAAGTATATAAAACAGGGAAAGAAAATAAGCTTTTCTCCCATGTCTTCTCTTCCCAAAGAGCCAAAAGACTAAGGGACAATCTCAGTTGATGAAAAGCACTAAAATCAAGGTGGGAATAACCCTAAGCTTTGAAGGAAACACAAATGCTCTTTGAAAGCAGACCTTAGTGGGAGGTTGCTGGCCAGGCATAGACTCCAGCCTGCAGAGCAGCACTACACACACTCCTCAGAGGCTGCAGGTCTCCCTGGAGCATGGAGACCTCTCCCCAGCTTTGCTGTCACTCTCCAGGCATTTTATTGTGTGTTCCAGAAGTTGGGTCAGAGTTGCTCTCCATGCCTAAGGGGTTCTCCAGCCTTCCCTGTGGCAGAGGTGTTTCCCTGCATGATGCCACTGCAGAAAATACCTCTTTTTGCAACTTCCCCCAACATCTGACACTACTGATTTTTCACATCTCACATGCCAGCACCTTGGGTTTTCTGCCCCTACTTTTTCTCCCTGTCAGCTACTCAGTAAATCTGTGTCGTTATGTGAGGTATGTCTACAAAAGGGTTTAGGATGGAAGTCCCTCCCATGGCATTGCTCATTGTAACTCTGGGTTGGAGCCGAACAGGTCAATAGCGTATGTTTTTACTTACAGCCGAACTTGAAGGAATAAATAGGTTGTGGCTATGACAGGGCGCAGAGGGTGGTTCATAAGCTCTGTGTGCTTCAGTAGAAAAAGTGGCATTGAGATCTACACGGCTGGCCCATGGTGCATGGGAAGCTCACAGTGGAAGAGAGAGGCTTACTTCGCTCCTGAGCCTCGCTTGGACCCTCCTTCTCTATCTGCCAACAGTGGAGAAGCAACCAGAGCAGCTATAGGTGTTTGCAAAATAAATTAATTTGTTGGCACGTTGCTCAAGCGGTATTTCAAGCCCCGGTTATCACTATGTTTGATGGAGAACATCCTGGGACAGGTAATAACTGCATCCCTTTAAGTAGCAGCAATCCAGCGGATTTCTGCAAGCAGAACTGCAAAAACTTGTGGTAATTACAAATATAAACTCACAGTTCATACAACATTAGTGGCTTTTCTTTTCCATGGATTTAGAGGCTGTTCAGTCTTGGAATGGCTTAAATTTATTTTCACTTAAAAACTTTGTGACTCTGATATCATACATGCTGCTCTAAGTAATTTTGCTCATATAAAAAGACTTATTGACTGCAGTGAAGAGATGAGTGGCTTTTTGGAGGGAGTTGCTTGTTTACTTTAAAGCAAAATAAAGACCTTCCTTCGTGATTTCTAGAACAACTCATGGCAGGGAATTCCACATAGTCATTACTTCATTAACATCAGTAAATGATAAAACAAATGAATGCAGATTTTAGAGACAGATGAGTCATGCAGTGACCCAGTAAATGATATTGCTTAAAAATCCACAGGGTCAGGAGCGGTGTCTGTATTTGCATTATATAGACATTTTTACACCGAGTGCAACAGAGGTGTTTAAAACACTCCCAGCAAAACATTCCTGTTTGTATTTTTTTAAATGTAAGACAGACCAGGATTACAGGAGCATTTATTACATTTTGATTTGAGATTAAGAACTCAATGTAATATTTACTTCCCAGTTACAGGAAGGCTTTTCACTCAGAAGAGGTGAGGAAGATGAGTTTTGCTGTCATCGGGGTGAAACTTCCAGAGATTTCAGGAGAGCCATGACTCAGCCTGTGGGTTCCCACTCTTTTGGGTACAGAAATCTGGTTATGTGAGTTATCAATAATAATGAATCACTATATGTTTCTTCGTAGCCCAGTTAACCCTCAGGTGGATCTGCATGATTTTTATTACTCATGATTATAAGCACTTAATTAGTTAAACAGGACCAACCCCGTTTCATCTCTGTGCTACGTTTGGGGCCACGAACAAGACCGGAATAGGAGCTTCTGCAACACCCATGTGTTATAGGAAATTTTCTCCATTAAGGAAAAAAGGTACCTTTGCCAATGAAATTCAGTTTAGGGTCGCAACGTGACCCCCAAGACTTTGACCCAGATTTTTCACTTTTCATTCCAGTTGCACAAAAGGTTTTGATTTCAAACCTGTCCCTGTAGGTGTCAGGCAGGGAAACTGAGGCACAGCAGAGGGAAGTGGACAGATGGGACTAGCACCAGGTCTCCAGAATCCCCACTTCGTCTGCTATCAAGTACATTACTGTACCTTCATGCAGCTGGCTATTAAGCACGACGGAGGAGCGCATGGAGGTGAGATTCACCTCATTTGGTGTTCGACATGTCCAGCCTCACTAGGGAATGGCTGCTGGCAGCTGTGACAGGGACACATAACATCACAGACTGGCAGTGGGAGGACAGAAGCTTAACCTAAGGACACAGGGCAGGAGAGAGGAGTCCCATTCATAGAATCATAGAATCACAGAATCACAGAATGGTTTAGGTTGGAAAGGACCTTGAAGATCATCGAGTTCCAACCCCCCTGCCATGGGCAGGGACACCTCCCACCAGACCAGGTTGCCCAAGGCCACATCCAGCCTGGCCTTGAACACCTCCAGGGATGGGACCTCAACAACCTCTCTGGGCAACCTGTTCCAGGGCCTCACCACACTCAAAGTAAAAAATTTCTTCCTACTGTTTAATGCAAAACTGCCCTCTTTCAGTTTAAAGCCATTCCCCCTCGTCCTGTCACTCCATGCCCCAGTAAAAATTCCTTCCCCAGCTCTCCTGGAGCCCCTTTAGGGACTGGAAGGCCGCAATAAGATCTCCCCGGAGCCTTCTCTTCTCCAGGAAAAATGAAAATTTGTTATCCAGAAAATAGGGAAGGAAATAACTGCATCAACAAGATTCCTTTGTTTAATAAAAAATTCTGCCTGGAGGTGAGTGGACTAAAAAAACCCAAGGATTTAAAAAAAAAAAAGATTAAAGATAAGGGGAGGTAAACTCTCATTCAGACCTGAGCAGCAGTCCTCTTTAGGAAACCTTTCGGTTTTGTTCCTGATTTTTCCTAAGCTGCCTAAACTCCCGTGTCCTTATAGGAAAGATGAACCGCCCTTATCCAAGATTACTGCTTTCTGAAGGTTTTCCTTGGTGCTTTTTTTTCTGAAATAAGCTGAAGAGTTCTACAGCAAAGAAGGTTTGCATAGATGCATTTTCTAGACTTGTCTAATATATACGGAGAATATATCGTCCTTCAACAAGCTGTAGGGGATGTTTGTAGCCGCTTACTGGCAGCATGTTCTTAAATTTCTCACAGGTCTGTATCGAAGTATCATACAAGTTCTGGGACTAGATAGTGGGTTCAGGGTGATTACTGATGAAACAGACCTAGTCACTTGGAAGGTCCTTGACCCAAAGCATGTAGGTAGGCAAATATTCCTTATTTGTGTACATTATTCTGGTACAATTTTTGGCCTGGGATTTTAAAATCTTATGTTGGTATAGATGGGAATTTACTGATGATGCTAAGAACTAACTTGAGCAAGATTTTTACTAAATTCAATGCCTTAATGAACTGGAACTGTTACAGTAAAGGCTCACTCAGGTTGACTTTCCAGACCACGCTGTTCCAAGATTTAGAAAACCCAAACCAGGTAGAATGAAAAAACATGGATTGGGAAATAATAGCTAAGTTACTAGAAGTTAAGGAGCTGAATAGGACACAAACTACAGTGTAAAAGATTGACAAGAGTGGCAATAAAAGCCTGCAAAGAAGGAAGCCAATAGGGTATAATGACATCCATTTAGAGCCAGTAGCTTTCTTTTTGACTACCCAAGAATATCATATTCATTGTGAACAGCAGATATGCAAACTAAGAGCCAACAGATCATGCCTTTTTGAGCCTCTGAGAGTAACCCAATCATCTGAGGCATATCCAGGACCACATCTGTCCCCGCCTGGCGTGAGGAAGAGAAGGAGGAAAGAACGGGGCAGCTGTCCTCCAAGGGTTGCTGTGATTGGGATGGTTTGCCACTGAGGACGAGATGGGAGGTGATACTCCCGAAACGGGCTCTCTAATACGCCTGGCATTCAGGCACTTACTCATCTGGGCTCTCTGTCAAGTTTCGTTTTCCACCCTGGATTGCAAGATGAATGCTTTCCTCTGAGCAGTTGTCACTGGAAGGATGGAGACTGCTTCGCCTTTCACTTGCCTGGCTACACGCGCATGCATAGTGAGGTGCATTGATGTGACAGCAGTGCAAAGAAGGGAATGGGTAAATAAGAGTCATCCCATTGACTTGAAAGGGGGCGAAAAAACCCAGCCTTGGAGATAAAAGGTGCTGCGGTTTCTCTCCCTAATCCTTCCAATTACTCTGCCACTCTCCACAGGAAGGGTTGGAGCCCAAACCTTTGCATGGTTTGAAATTACCACCTCATAATTCCCCTGCCTGCATCAAAAGGCATCTTGCACGAGGCAAAATCTCATGTAGAACCTTTTCTTGCCTCTCTTGCAAATTTTCTGTGTGACCGTAGGCAAAGCAGTTAGGTTAACATTTTAGCCTTGGGAGGGTTGTTGTCTGAGGGTTTATTTGTGCAGCAGGGCTAATTAGTTTCATCTAAATGCCGCCCTAACCACAGCTTCCAGGAAGCTTAAAACTCAGCAAAGCGAGTTTGCATCTGTCTGCAAAATATTGCCTATGTCTAGCCAGAGACTATATTTAGGCACTTGGGTTTTGGAGGTGTTTCGTGTGCCTGGGTTTTGCAAACCCTGCTGGGGTTTCGTGAGGGTGTCTCAGAGCTTATTGAGTTTGCTCCATAAACCATGGGAATGAGCTCTCTGCCTGAAGTCAGTGGGAATAAGGCCTCAGTGAGCACCTCTGAAACTTCCAGTCCTCGCGTTCTGGTATTTAATGTCTTGAGAAAGGGAGACACTGGACCTAGACATGGACCTGCTGGAGCGTGTCCAGAGGAGAGCCATGAGGATGATGCGAGGGCTGGAGCACCTCTCCTATGAGGAGAGGCTGAGAGAGTTGGGGCTGTTCAGCCTGGAGAAGAGAAGGCTCCGGGGAGATCTTATTGCCGCCTTCCAGTGCCTAAAGGGGCTACAGGAGAGCTGGGGAAGGAATTTTTACTGGGGCATGGAGTGACAGGACGAGGGGGAATGGCTTTAAACTGGAAGAGGGCAGGTTTAGATTAAACATTAGGAAGAAATTTTTTACTTTGAGTGTGGTGAGGCCCTGGAACAGGTTGCCCAGAGAGGTTGTTGAGGCCCCATCCCTGGAGGGGTTCAAGGCCAGGCTGGACGTGGCCTTGGGCAACCTGGTCTAGTGGGAGGTATCCTGCATTGAGTTCCAACGAACTGAATGATCTTCAAGGTCCTTTCCAACCTAAACCATTCTATGATTCTAAGCTGAGCACAAAACTGGAGAAAATAAGTGAGTTGCCCAAGGTTATTTGGAAAGTCTGTGTCAGAATCAGCGGTGGTCCTGGCAAGATGCCTGTCCATCTTATTAGTCTCCTTGTTTATTTTTCTACCTCTTCTAACTCAGTATAAAAAGATATTCACATTATGTCTCTTTAAGTTATATTTTCTGCTTTATCTGGTCTAATATATGGTGCTTTTAAACTGACATCTTGGCTCTGGTTTAGCCCCATCATATTTTATTTAGCCAGTCTGACCCTTTACACCAGAGCAGAACAACTGCTCTAGAGCAAAGCCCACTCACCGGTATTCCCAGACTATGGGTGGGGAAACTGAGGCACAGAGGTGAAATTGTTTGCCTGGGACAAACTGGGGAGCCTGTTGCAATGCCCGTACAGGTTCAGCGTGGCCTCCCTTGCCCTTTAACTCTCCCTTTTTCCCCATACCTTGAATGCCAGTGAAGTTAGGGAATAGTGCAATTTAGGATAACTATCCCTCGAGCAGCTGGTAGGATTTTTGCTGGCTTGAAACAGTGGGGAATCTCCCTTGTCTTCTTTCTGCATCTAAGACTGTTTATCTGGGGATTTTTGGATCACCTTGTTTTATGAGCCGTTCCCCATCTTGGAGCTTTCTCCTGGAGGCCAAGAGGCCTAAAGGTATGAGAGCGGGTGCGAAGGTACAGCCTCCGGGAGGAGGACAGTGCCCTTTTCCTCCAGTTTCTTTTTTGTTAGTTCCTCCCTATGTGGTCCCAGTATAGGAAGCTGGGGGGATGTGCTGAGCAAAGAGGAGGATCAACCTACGCTGGACTCTTGAGAGCTTCAGTCATGCATTCCCAATTAAAATAACCAATTCTGCTAACAGGCTGGAAATACAAAGAACAGCGACCCGTGGAGGGCAAGGACCCACAGGGAGGGCTCAGGAGTGTGTCAAGAGAGGAACACCTCTCTCCGTTGACTCCAGTAGCCAGGGTTGACTGTGCTTAGACCCCTCACTCAAGGGTCTAAGGGTAATGGGGATGAAGATGGACCTATGCGTGTCTGTACCCCTGCTTTCCATCTGTGAAATGGAGAAGGCATTTCATTGTCTAATAATGATTCTGGAGTGAAAAATATACTCAAAACAGTGTGGAGATGACATAGTCTAACAGCTGTCTTTGGTGGACATGGAGGCGCTAGTGGAAATTTGCTGGTGACCGCTTACTTCAAGATGAGAATTGAAATCAGAAGGTCACCTCCCCTGGAAGGTGTTAGTTGCATCTGGGCACACTTTGCAGTCAAAGGAGGCTCCTCGGGAGCAATCTGAGACTGCAGGGCTTCCCAGGAGATGACACTGACCCTTCAGCCTATGCTGACCTGCTGAGATCCTACCGTCCCTCCTCAACCATCCCTGTACCCCCTGGGTTATTCAGGGTTTGTCTTGTGAGCTGAGAGATCTGGCCAACAGGACACCAAACACCAATTTTTCTGCCTTTGTTAACCAAACCCTTTTTTTGGAGATGTTAGTTAAAATCCAACACATCCCTTGGCTTTGGCTGTCCATAGCTATGAGCCTGAACACACGCGCTTTGAAGGGATGCCTCACGGCCATGGGACACAGCCAGGCAGTGTTGTGAGGTCCCTGGGAACTTGGTAGTGAGTCTGAGGTCCTGTTTGGAACATGAGGGCACCACCATATCACCCTTCCCTTTTCCATCCTCGACACCTCTTGCTCTTCTTTAAGTTCCCTTACGATGCTTCTCACAGCCCTGGATGTGTGACACTGGCTCTTGCCTGTGCTCTCTAGGCTTGGTCATATCTCATACCAGAGGAGATACTGCATAAAAAAAAATTAATCTCAGACATTACCTTCAGCAAAGAAGCGGTTGGTCTCTTCATCCTCCTCTCCTGTGTCCTTTGTCGCTTCATAGCAGCCCGGGGGTGTTGTCTGGGCTGGCATCTTCAGCCAGGGGTGTTTTCCTCCTCATCAAGGTTTCCCCAAGGAAGCAGGAGCTGGTGTGGTGAGAGATGCTGTCCAGCAAGCAGCCTACGCCTGGGGGTGCCAAAGAGTCTCTTGGCAAAGGCTGAGGCTAAAAAAAAAGCACCTGAAACAACTTAAACTACTGACCCCTCTGAGTGAGTGCGAGTGTGTATGGGGAGGTGGGCATTTCCCCCTCTCCCACTCTCCTCTACACCACTGCGTCCATTTTTTCCTTCTCCCTGGTGACATTAATGTGAAATTCCCCTTCCCTCGCTCAGTTTTCTACCTTCTGGGCTCATTTCCCCCACCTCGCATTAACATCCTCTGATCTCCCTTGCCAGATCTATTGCTAAGGGTTTTCCACCAGTGTTTCTGTCTCATCCCGCTCCGGGCAGACCGGCCTTCTGCATGGGGTCGCCCGTTGGCTCTTCACATGCCTCTTCCTCGTCTGTCTTCCCCTCTCTGCCTTGCTCTACCCCTAAGATGCTCGCCTGCCATCCCCGCGTGGTCCCTGCCGTGACAGGCTGTCACGGTCCCTTTTGTATCGCCTACCCCCTCAGGACAGCCCACCCCATCGCCCCATCCTCCCACCTGCCCGTGTCCTTTACAGCCTGTGGCCATTCCCGTCCCTCCTGTCCACCTCAATCACCCTGCTGACAGCGGCACGTTGAGTGACACCGCTTCAGCTGTCCCGTGCCGGGACACGTCTTCATTTTATCCCTTTTTCCGATGCTGCAGTTCAGTCCCATAAAAAAAAAAAAAAAAAACCAACACCAAAAATATATAAAAAAAAACCACCAAAGATTTCTGAGAATAGAGGCATTTATTGCAAGCACATCAGTTTAATATTTTAATAGCCAGAGGGCTGCTGCAGGAGGAGGAGGGATCTGGAGTTGGTCTGAAATCCTGGTGGGGCTCTGTGGTTCGCGGAGGTCGTTGAGCAGGACGGGAGGAGATGGGCTTTTGCAAACGTTGGGGTCAGACAACATGGGCTGAGCCCAACCAGCTCCACTGGTCACACTGATACAGCCAGGAATATGAACCCTGGATCCTTCCCACCCCGGTGTCCTTAAAAGTATGCCATTCGATATAATTACCTTTTCTTTTCTTCTCCATCAAAATAGCATCCCTGGGAGACTGGAAATGAATCCATTTGTATGGGTGGATGTTTGCAGAGGCTGTTTTGACCAATCTCTTGTCTAGTAGATAATATTAATGGGGTGTCTGAGTGCTTCAGAGTGCTCCTAAGTCCTCATCCCACCCTGGGAGAGGGAAGCGCTATCAAAATGGTGTTTATGGTTGGGAAACTGAGGCACGGGATGACATGCCCAAGTTCTTGGAAGGAGTTTATGGCACAGCAAGTACTTAAAAAATCACACCCTCTGCTTTGCTTATTAACTACTAAATTAAATATGACTGGCACAGTTCCCTGGCCCTGATGCCAAATGCTCCACATTGGTATTAGTAAAGCCTTTTAATCTTCAAAACCGGGTTGCTGCATCCTGCTGCCTGTCAGGAGTTGTCTTGTCCTGTGCAAACTTTTGAACTGTGCCTGGAAAATGCTGGGAGAGAGGACATGTCTCTGCCAAAACTGCACCAAGGATGTTCCCGCACTGAGGATGATTGACCTCCTGCACCCAGTGTTGTTGCCCGGTCCTGTTTCATCAACTTGCGTTCACAGACACTCTTATCACAAGCTGTCTTTCACCCTAGAACTTGCTCCCTGGTCAGCATCCTGCCCCATCCTACTACTTCTTTTATCCTAGGGGAGTGTTCAAACCTCTGTCAGTGACTTGCAGGGTTTAATGGTCACTCTGCTTTTCACGTGAAAAAGTTTCCCTGCCAAAAAAGCTTCAAAAGAAGAAGAAAAATGACATTAATATTGACATTTTGGCAGAAAACGGGGAAAAAAATGATACATACTTTTAAAAGCTAGTTTGGTTTAGGTCTTGTAGGAGTCTGGTAAGGAGCAGAGTGACAGTTTTCCATTTCAATTTGCTTCTTTAACTCTGAGAAAGCTGAGGATGTTTCCAAATTCTGACATAAGGAAAAAAAAAAAGAAAAAAGAAAAAACCAGAAAAAAAAGGGAAAAAAAGAAAAAAAAATGAAACAAGGGGAAAAAATACGAAGCTAAGAGAGGTCGCTTAGGAAGATGCATTGTACTGGTCCTGTCATATCTGGTACAACCCTGGCCATGGTAAACAACAATAATATTAATTTAAAAAAGGGATCTAACCTGTTGTGGTTTTTTTTGTTTTTTAACTGAATTCACAATTGTGTATAACTGTGCAAATTAAAAAAATTGTATTTAAACATTTTTCTTGTGCTTAGATTATTTTTTTTTGGTAATAGGGACAAACGCTTATTTGATCAGCACTTTGAAAGATAATGGACTGGGAAGGAGCATTTCACCCCCTTAAGCAATATGAATAAACTACTTAATATCCAAAATCTTCTGTCGTTCAACACAAAGTGTTCCTGATGCTGCTTGTCCATGATACTTCATGGATGGTGCTCAGGGTGCTTCCCCATGGGCATTTGCTCCTCTGAAGCAGGGTTCAAGCCTGGGAGGGTGCAGCGCACAGGCGGGGGGGGCTGTAGAAACCCCCCAGAACAGCTTTCATAGCTGACGTGCTTTGCAGAACAGGTGGGTGCTCCTCGCGGTGTGAGCCAGGGGGATGAGGGTGCTGCGCACACGGGGGTCACCCTCTGCCTCGGAGCCTCCTGCAAAAGCCATCTGTGGTCAAGGGGGGCAGGAGGGGGTGAAAAGAAAGGGGAGAACAAACCTGAGCACCTCATCTCTGCGGCATAGCAGAGCCCCTGGTGTTGGCTTTCGCATGGACTCAGCATCCCGGGCTGCATCCCCAGCAGCGTGGCCAGCAGGGTGAGGGAGGGGATTCTGCCCCTCTGCTTCACTCTGGGGAGACCCCCCTGCAGTGCTGCCTCCAGCTTGGGGGGTCCCAACAGCAGAAGGACATGGACCTGTTGGAGTGGGTCCAGAGGAGGCCATGGAGATGCTGCGAGGTCTGGAGCAGCTCTGCTATGAGGACAGGCTGCAAGAGTTGGGGTTGTCCAGCCTGGAGAAGAGAAGGCTCTGGAGAGACCTTATTGTGGCCTTTCAGTAGTTAGAGGGGGCTTCCAAGAAAGATGGGGACAAACTTTTTAATAATGCCTGTAGGGATAGGACAAGTGGTAATGGCTTTAAACTGAAAGAGTGAAGATTCAGACTAGGCATAAGAAAGAAATTTTGTACGCTGAAGGTGGTGAAACCCTGTCCCAGGTTGCCTAGAGTGGTGGTGGATGCTCCATCCCTGGAAACATTCCAGGTCAGGTTGGATGGAGCTCATGGCAGTGGGGTTGGTCTAGATGACCTTTAAAGGTCCCTTCCAACTGAAACCATTTTATGATTCTATGATTCTGTGATCTTTCCATTCAACTGTTTGAACCGTAGCTGTAGTGGTGTTAGTGCTATGACATAGGCACCTTGCTCCTGGGAAGCACAGCTGGAAAAGCATGTTGGTCTTACCAGGGTGCTGGACACAACGCTGTTCTGCCCTCCCTTTCTCCGAAAACTGTAGCTGAATCAAGTTGATGGGAGCACAGGTTCAAGGCCACCATGGAAAGGAAGGAAAAGGGACAACACCACATCTTGTGCATGCCAGCAATGTGAGGCGGAAGGAGGAGGACACAACAGAGAGAGGAGACCCTCATGGCTCAGTTTACCCACTTGCAAAAGAGAGAGAATGACACTGTTGACTTTCCGTTGCTCGGTTGTAGCTTGTCCAGGTTCTGCATTAATCTTGCCATGGAAAGATTCCGTTTGGGCGGCTGGGGGCTGATGCTCTCCTGTAACACCCCAGGGAAGATGCCGGGCTGATTTTGGACATGTCAAGCTGAGACTGAGAGCAGGGTTTGGTGTCGCTGGAGCGTGCCGGTGTCTGGAGTCAGTGCCGGGTTTCATGAGGATGTGGGGACGGCAGCTGGGCACAAGCTGGGCATCTGACTTCTTCTGCGGCCACGTGGAAGCTGTAAAAAGTGGACGTTTTCTATTTAGAGCTACTGATACACCTTGTAGTGATATCGAGAGCAGCGGTTTAGTTCAGGGACCCCACATGCTCCCATGCGATCATGACATTAACCCTGGCTGGCCTGAATGTCCTATAAGGTTATCAGTCCATTCCTTATGGAAAGAAAGGTGGTGTCCCTCTAAACCCACCGCCTTGGTCCATTGCACACACTTGTGAGCTGAAACTTTCAGTGAAAAATAGTTGGTCGTCTTCTTTTTTTTTTTCATTTTTTGTTGAAATGTCACTTTTTTGAAATAAAAAGATTGAATGAGCTGATTTTTTTCTTTTTGTTTTGAGTCCCAGGTACCTAGGTAATAACCTGTAGGACATAAACTTCCCAAAATACATTCACTTAATTTTTATTTTATTTTTATTCAACACTTAAAGATTCATTGGTGTCTGGGTAAACCAGTCCTCCCCAGTCCTCCGTGCTGATCACCATTCATGAAATAATCAATATGATGGTTAACTATAAACTTGCCAGGTGACTGTTTCTCTTGTAGCATTTGAACCACCATAATATCAACCAAGAAGAGACTATTTTCTGTGTAAGGTGACCGGTCTCATTAGGAATGAGAAAAGCATAACCATCACTATAGAAAGGCATTTTGTATAATTAATGCAAAAGACCTACCTCAAACTTCTGTATGGGGATTGCACGTATGCCCTAGTGGCCAAACACTTCTTCCCTAGAGTTCTCCTCCCAATGTAGGACATTTATTCAGTAATAGATGGTTGGCAGTGCAAAGAGTGAAAGAGTTTATAAATATTGGATCTTTTTACAAGTGTTCAGATGGAGGAGTTGGGATGGGAAGGCAAGTACAGACTATGAGAGATGAACAGTTGTAGTGATGTCAACTTCTGCTGTGGCAGGTAAATGAACAGATGCTTAGGTCCAGAGTGAAAATGTTCTGTGATGTGACTGTGCTTGATCTGATAAACTGAGCAGAGTCACACCGGGCTTTCTCCTGAACAGGAGGGGACAGCATCCCTGCTGCCAGAAGCTGGATGAGGAGCCTGGGGAGGTGGCTCAGCCCGATCCCCTCTGAGCTAATGATGGACATCTAAAACCTGGACCTCCTGGCAATTTTGTATGGCAGTTCTGGTAATCCTGCCTGAGGCAAATAAGGTAATTTTGCTTTCCCACTTTGTTTTCTTTGCCATTGTAACCCTGTAATACCTACCATCACGTTATAGCTTGGCTGGTTGGAGGAAAGCAACCTGCAGTGGTTGTTTTTTTCATGGGTAGTGAAAAACTTGGGTTTTTTTCCATCTTGGCCTTCACTAGCAACTGTTATTCTTCAGAATCCCTTCATTGAGGGTCCTTTAAGTGTGAGAGTAATACAGATGCCATTTATTTTGCACAGTGTTCTGTTGCTTTACTGACCTAAGCAGCACACGCTCCAGATATTCTTTGGTAACTGTGTGCTGTGGTGCACCAAAAGCCATGGACTTTTCTCATTTTCAGCATGGGTGTGAAGCCTCTGAGTGAAGTAGAGAGGAATTACATTCGGACACATAAGATTCATCTTTTTTGGGTGCTTCAATGGTGGTGATAGATTGATTTTTGTTTCTGTACGTTCCCTGGAGGGATGCGAAGAGGATGGAGGGGAACAGATCATCTGCCCTTCTGGCTGTGCCTTCATTCACACTGCCTGGGTAAGAGTGGCTAGGAACAAGGAAAGCCGTGGTGCCTCACACCTGCTTGCATATTTGTGGGGGTGGAAAAGAGCAGATGTCCAGAGCTGCCAATTCTGGGAGTCCTGCAGGAATGCAGGGCCTGTGACAGCTGATTGAGCTGAGGAGGGTTTGGATGGGGGAGCGTGCCTGGGAGAGAAGGTGATGGGGAAGGGAGGTGGAAAGTTGGCGTAGACTCCAGAATGAAAAAGGCTGTTTGAACCTGGAACGCTTATGGCCTGGATGCAGAAGTTATGGGAGACACCCAGTCTTAGAGTCTGTGCTTGATTTTGAATGTGCCTTCTGGGTTAGTCGATGGGAAGATCAGGTTGCTGACCTCTTCAGACCTGGCCTGATACAGCGACTGCCAACAGATGTCATCGCTCCAATTCCAGCAGTCAGAGCTTCAACTCCAGCAGTCCCTTGCACCGTTACTAGGGGACAGCAAGTACGGGAGGAGACAATAATCTCAAGAAAAAAGTGAAGTAGCCTGCTTTGCACCCAATATTGACTGAATCTCCTAATAAATTGTCCTGAACCTTGACATTTTCTGAACTGGCTGTTGTTGAGTTTGGTTTGACAACATGTTTGGTTTGAAAGCATCTGAGTAGAGCTCCAATGAGTGGGTTTGAAGAGAGCAAAGACTACAGAGGCCCTCAGCTCTTCCCAGCAATGCCAGTAGCTCATGTGGCAAGTGCTCCTTGTTTCCTTTATTAGGGGTTCCCCAGTCTAAGGGATCTGAAGGATCAGTCCCTGCTTCATCAGGCTGATATCCCATTATGGGATATCATTATTAGTTCTTGTGAAATCAAGGTTTAAACATAGGAAGACTACAATGAGTTATGCAAACAGCATAGTGTTGTCCAGCTGCGGGCATAGATGTTGTAAAGGTACAGGACAAAATTAATAATAACGTAGAACACGAGGACATTATCTGCTTTTGGTGTTGGACTAATGAGAGGAAAATGAATCATGAGACATTTATTACATCCACAAACTCA
>NW_009649193.1:396374-435692 GCF_000708025.1 Charadrius vociferus | reverse complement strand
AGATAAGAAGACCATAAGTGAAGACCTGAATACCTTAAATGAGTTACCCACGGTCCCCTGTAAGTCTAGGGCAGAGCTGGCAAATGAACCTGTGCTCCAAGTAGATCCATCTTTTAGGACATCCAGTCTCAATTACGGAGTTGCCACTTTAAATCTCCAGATACTTCCTAAAACCTAGGAAGAGAGGAGAGAGATTTCTGAGGCCATCCAGTAGTAAAGGTGGGTCAGGTAATTTTACTGAGAAAGCAGTGGTCTTCATTTCTTTGCTCCTCTTACCCGATGAAGGTCAGGAGCACCAAGGAGGCTGCCCTGATGCATGGCCAAGGACTCACTGCAGCAGCAGTACTGCTTTTTCTAGCCATTGCCCAAGCTGGAAAGCCACTGTCCCACTGACCTGCTGAGCTGGACAGCTTGTAACTATCTTGATTTATCTGCTTTAGAATAGGAGCAGTGGACTCCTGCTGCCTTCTCCTCTGTACAGGGATGTCTTTCCATGCAGGACAGCTCCATCTGCCTTCAAGGCAGGAAAAAGGATCCTGGAGAAGCATTGTTGGATACTGGCACGTATTTAGAGGGGATAAAAAAAGTGATGCCTTAGGGTAGTGTTTCGATCTCATCCCAGTGGTGTTTTTACAATTAAACGGATTAAGGAGGATCTCATCAAGGCCCAATTCCATGTCAGGCTTTTGGAAAATAGCCCGCAGGCAAGCAGGCACACGCACTGGTTGCATCAACCTGTGCATCTTTGTCTTTCTCGAGTGTGAAATTTACTGCCCCTGACTGCCAGAGGAGGGAAAAATCCTTCCTGCAAATTCCAGGTAATTTCGGGGCTCCATCCAGCACTCAGGAAAAGAGTTCATCTCATCTCATCCTTTTCTCCCTTCCCCATCCTTGCGGCTGCGAAGATCGAGTGGCCAGGGCTCCTCGGGAGCCCTTTGGGGTCACAGCACAGCTGAGCAGATCCTGAACCCAAAACCCCAACCCGGAGTCCCCTGGGGGCAGGTGATTAACAAGTTAGCACCCTGTGCCTAGAATGCACCTTGAGAGCTAATTGAGGTGGATTTATGGGCACGGGGTTCAAACGGGGGTAGCGCCAAACTTTGTGCGACTTAAATAAATAGAGTCCCCACCAGTCCGGCCAGTGATTTGAAGCCCTTGCAGATGTACCTCCAGCCTTGGCTGTACCTCCACCCGGGAGCTAGAGGCATGGTCCCCGGCCCCCCCAGCTGTTGCCCTTGAGGTTTACACAGCTGCCGCAGGGAGCCGAGGAGAGAGCGATGGGGGGCACAGCCTTCTGAGCCCCTCGGTCCCGCAGCAGGGTCAGAGGTGGACACGTTTGGGCTAAAAGAGGAACAGGTGGGTAAAAGGCTTACAGTGGGAACACTGGCACTTTTATTTTTCAATGGCCCCTCCTCCCCCCCACCACAAGTACACGCACATACAACACTGGAAAAGGAGACACGACTGTCTGAAAAGCATCTGACTGGACTGAATGATCCTCCCTCCCTAAAAATAAGGGGATCGTCTTGCTTTTAGGGGCTGAATATTCATTCAATTTGCATTTTAACTCATGCAAAACTTCTAAATTAAAGCATTATCACATGGACGAGAGAGAGAGAGAAAGAGAGAGAAGGCTATGATTCCTTATCCCACCTGTGTGTTTTTGTCCTCTCTTTTTCTATTTTTTGCATCATGGTTGGGTCAATGGGTCTGTGCAGCATCAGGCACAGGGGTATCTTGACGAGAGCTGTGTGAGTAACCGGTTATTCAGGTCTCCAGCAGTACTGAAAATCTGGAGCAAAAAAAAAGTCTTGCTGTGGTTTAACTGAAGTATTTTTTCTAAGACTGAGAAGGAAATGGCTTCTTGCTGGATTCGGGCAGTTTATGAACCCTATGAACATTAGGAGAAAACCAGAAGGAAATGTGAAAGAAGTGGTTTTGAGTGGGAAAACAAATTAAGAATCATAGCAGTAATACCAGCAAGTGTGGTGGGCAACGAGCAACCCATCAGGGGGGTCAGAACTACACCCCAAAATGTCATTGACACTTTCATTTAAGAGAAAAGCAATGGTCAGTTAACCAAATCTGTCCCATGGTTGTACCAATGGTCGAGATACTTGTGCCAACAGTCAAGGGTTTTATTTTTCTTTAGTGTCTCATTGATGTAGGTGTGTTATTGTCCCAGGCTGGTGGGACTGAATCCTTCCCTCTGCTTTCAGGGACCTGCATTTCTGCCTGAAGATGGTTATGGAAATGGCCAAGCTGATACATGAGCAGAGCTCGTTGTGTGTGCAAGCACCTGAAATACTTGAGAAAAAGGCTTTGCTCTTGCTGGATCGAGTGTAAAACTCTGTTTGCAGTGCAAATGTTGTTGTTGAACTAATGTGGGGGCTCTGTGGCTTCCAGCAACCAGAGATGGCTGAGAGCAGTGGAAATACTGCTCATACTTCTTTACAGTTCGGGTGACAGAGCAGTGGCACAGGCTGCCCAGGGAGGCTGTGGAGTCTCCTTCTCTGGAGATTTTCAAAACCTGCCTGGATGCAGTCCTGAGTGATGTGCTCTGGGCAATCCTGCTTTAGCAGGGGAGTTGGACTAGATGATCTCTAGAGGTCCCTTTCAACTCTGAAAATTCTGTGATTCTGTGATACCTGCTGGTATTAGGGCAGGTAATTAATGTGTCCATAAAAAACAAGGTTAATCAAACCTATGGTGAAACCTATTCTTTGACCTTGGCAATACAGAGCAGAGTTAGGGTTATTAGGGTACCTGCACTGCTTTCTCAAGTTTATCAAGTTTGTTGTTCATCTGTGCGCCTTCCCTGAGTTTGTGGTTTTTACTCCCAAGAGAAGGACAATATCCTGAAGAAGCATCTCACTGACTGGTGCACAAATATGATTCCACCTTAGTAGGGGTCTGTCTGGGAGTATATTGTGTTTGACATTGGATTAAAAGAGTGAGGACTGAGAGAGACCATTAACGCTCTGCTCAAACCCACTGTGGTTGAGGCTATGGAGCTTCTCGCAGGGTGAATGAATGAGACCAAATCCCACCCCAAAGATCTGACGGCAGAAAAAGATGTAATTTTCTATTAAGTGGGTGTCTTTACACATTTTCCTGCATGATGGGGATCACTGTAAGTTCTTTTCTTTTTTTTCTTTTTTCTTTTTTTTTTTTTTTTTTTTTTTGTTTTTTCCAGGGCTGTGGAACATCTGACACAGAAGTCAATTTGTGCAAATAATTAAAAAAAAAAAAAGAAAAAAAAAAGTGTCACTTGATTCCAGCCCTGAGGAATACAGTGGCAAGCCATCCCTTCGCCTGGAGGTGAAGCAAAGCCCGGGAGCTGCCTGCTGCAGGCTCTTCCCTTTCATGTGACTAATACACACAAATCCCTGGCCCCTGGGGGCTCGGGGCTCACTGACAGCAGTGGCAGGCTGTGAGAAAGGGGTGAAGGGAGCGAAACTGTGCTCTCCTTTCATTCACCAGGGTCAGCTGTCCCACCTGTTCCCTCTGCTTAGACACGGGTAGCGGGGACGGAGGGGATGGGGCGGTGGCACAGCCTTTAGAATGAAAACTCATCGAAGTGGAGGAATTTCATATTAAAATGAGAAATAAGCAGGCATTCGCCTTGCCAGAGGGACAGGCAGAAGAAAAGAGACCGCTGGACACAGCAGTGGGGTCGGTACTTGCTTGAATCCTTCTGAGAACTGGGGACCAGGCCAAGAACAAGTTTCCTAATGAAAGACTAATGATAGATGAAGCTCAGTAAGTGCAGGGTCGCAGTTTGATTCGGAAACCCAATCCGCTACCAGCTGTTTATTTAAGCAAATGCCACGGCTTCAGTCTGCAGTAGTGCCTGCCCAGACTTCCCTGGGAGATTTCTTCCATCAAAGCGACCCCTCTTGATTTTGACAGGGAATGCCGCCTCTGGAGCCTGTGGTCCAACCTGTGCAGATCTCCGGTGGGGATGTTATCACTGAGTTTGCATCTTTTCCCACAGTCATGTGGGATTGTGTTTCTTTTCCCCTATTTAAATTGAAAGCTCTTTTAGGCTGGATGCTATCTGGTATTGTGTGGTTACGGAACACCCAGTGCAATGGAGCTGTAGCCTTTCTTGGATACTATTGTTAGCATGATAAAAAGCCCTGTAACACAGAGACCAAAGGACTGATGGCCCACCACACTGAAACTGAGCCCTGCATGATGGAAGTGTGAATGAGCTGGTGTCTATGAGCAGAAGAGGAAAATCTCTGGGAAGACCTCAATAAAGGGATGCTTTTTCACACTGCAGAGGCAGCTACTGCTTTACTTGAAGTTGCTTTTGTTTCTTTCATTGTGGTTGTGGTTTTTTATTTAGGAGGATGCCGTGATGGGTCTAGGAGCCGGCCTTGACCTTTGTTTTCCCTGGCCATCCTGTGTGCTTTGCAGAACCCACAGGAGAAGGGAAGCTCCTTGTGCATACCAGTGGGTGAGAGGACCAAAGCTGCAGTAGAGAAATCTCCTGCAAGGTGCTGGTTTCTCCTTATCCAGTTGCCTTGTGCATCCCCAGGCTCCAGCATCTGCCATGGGCAGGCGGCGGGGTGACTCGCATCCCCTCTGCGACCCGTGCGACCACAGGGGACATGAGCCGAAACACACTCAACCTTGAAACCAAAGAAGCCTCAAACCTGTCATTAAAGCAGCTGCACTGGCAATAAATTTAGTATTTAAAGAAGTTCATCGCCTGTTTCAAATGCAGCGAGAGTAGCTATGGGAACAACTTCAACAGAGTTTCATCATGCTGAAAAGTGACCCTGTAAAGACATGCAGAAAGGATCCTGGAATCACCAACACTTTACCTCTCATGGGAAAGAGATGAGCCTGTTGAAAATCAGCTATAAGAATGAGCCAGGCGAGTCAGCAGTTCAGCTGTGGGCTGCAAATGTAAATAGCAGTAGTGGTAATAAAAGGTTTTAAAATCTGAAAAAAGCCAATAATATGAATGTTAAGATTTTCAGGAAACAAAAAGCTTTTTTTTTTTTTTTATAGTGCAAAGGAGCAGGAGTAAAGGGAAATTTGAAGGTATTGGTACTGCCTGATAAATACAAAGGTTACTTTACTTTTCAACTTCTTAGATGACTTTCACTCCTCTTGTAAAATTCTTATTATCTTCCCCAGGTACAGTCATGTGGTGTTCATGTTAATTCTCTGCCTTCGCCACCCCACCTTGTGTGAATCATGGCAGAGAAGGGAGCAGCCTAGCTGGGAGATTATGGACTGGTGCCTAAAACGCTGGAGTAAAGACAAGGACATCTGAGCACCATTCCTGACCTACCAGGGGCTTCTTTCTTCTCCTGACTTGGGAAATATTAATGAACCAGCTGTGTTGGCTTTCTCATGCTCAGATTTCCATGCCAAGGTGTTTAAGGAGGGACCGAATGCGGCAAAACCAGTCACTGCTTTGAAATCCCTCTGCACACCCCTGGCTGACTATTCTTCCTGCCCTACCTGAGACCATACAGAAATAAGTGATTCATGACTTAAATGCATTGAAACTCTGAAGGAAAGATGGGACTTCTCTATGTGCTATTTTAAAATACAAGATGCACCTAAAATCTCAAGCCAGCTTATCTCAGTCCTACTCCTGTGGCTGGGGCCATGATGGAAAGGGTACGGTTCTCACCAGAGTGGGAAAGTCAGACTGTTCCAGCAAACCCATGACCAAACAGAGTGGCTTGGTGAGGGCAGACATTTAAGGCTGTGGTGCTGGTCCCATTTGAAGGATGCTCAGGGCTGTAGAATCATAGAATCATAGAATCGTTTTGTCTGGAAAAGACCTTTGAGATCATCAAGTCCAACTGTTATCTAACTCTACCAGGCCTGTTTCCAAACCATGTCCCTGAGCACCATATCTATATGGCTTTTAAATATATCCAAGGATGGCAGTTCAACCATTTCCCTGGGCAGCCTGTTCCAGTCTTTGACAACGCTTTCACTGTGAAAGTTTTTCCTAATGTCTACCTTAAACCTCTCCTGATGCAATTTAACGCCACTTCCTCTTGTCCTTTTGATTGTAACTTGTGAGAGGAGACCAACACCCACCTTTACAACCTCCTTTCAGGCAGTTGTAGAGAGTGATAAGGTCTCCCCTCAGCCTCCTTTTCTCCAGACTAAACAACCCCAGTTCCCTGAGCCGGTCCTCATAAAGCTTGTGTTCCAGACCCCTCACCAGCTTCGTTGCCCTTCTCTGGACACGTTCCAGCACTACAATGTCCTTCTTATATTGTGGCACCCAAAACTGAACACAGTGTTCGAGGTGAGGCCTCACCAGTGCTGAGTACAACAGGACAATCACTGCCCTAGTCCTGCTTACCACACTATTCCTGATACCGACCAGGATGTTGTTGGGCTTCTTGGCCACGTGGGCACACTGCTCATATTCAGCCAACTGTCAATCAACAAACCCACATCCTTCTCCACAGGGCAGCTTTCCAGCCACTCTTCCCCAATCCTGTAGCGCTGCATGGGGTTGTTGTGGCCCAAGTGCAGGGCCTGGCACTTGGCCTTGTTGAACCTCATACCATTGGCCTCAGCCCATCGATCCAACCTGTCCAGATCCCTCTGTAGAGCCATCCTACCCTCAAGCAGATCAACACTCCCACCTAACTTGGTGTCGTCTGCAAGTTTACTGAGGGTGCTTTCCTAAAAGTGGGGAGGCAGTAGGTGCAGTCCACCCTGCATGGTGGGACTCGACAGCAGTGAGAGGTATTTACTTGTTCTATGGAGACCATTAAAACCTGATTACAAATAAAGAAACTTAGCCCTTGCGGACCCCAGGGGACAACTTTCAGCATGGCTGATAGGTGCCAGATCCCTGCTTAGCATTACAGCACTGTCTCAACTCACCTTCCCATGGGCAGCTTCACCCAGCTGGATGCTGCGGGACATAAGGAGGAAGGCTGTGACTCAGAGAGGGAAATTCAATCAAAGCGGGGTGTCCAAATCCCCTAGGTTCCCTTGGAAATCCCAGCTCAGCACCCTGCCCGCTGGTGTCTAACAAGCCTCTCAAGAAAAAAAGACATCGAACCCCAGGATTTATTACTAATCAGTCCGGCTTCTTAGCACCTTCTCTTGTGACCTTGGTTGCTAGGAAATTTGTGTCAATACACAAAAAGTGAAGTATTAATAGAAAGAAAGAGCAGCTGATGGGACCTCTGCACAGAGCGGCACGGCCAGTGCAGAGGCTGTCCTTGTGGGACATGCTCGTCTTCCAGGCTACATCTCTCCAAGCTAATCAACCTTGTAGGGCTCCTCTTCTGCTACTGCAGCCATACCCGTGCTATTAAACTCCAAAACAGCCTTAAAAACTCAATTACTGTGCCCATCGTGCTTGTGGGGAGCTGGCACCAGCCTTGCTGACTCCCCAACAATCCTTGGGAATTGGTTCAGCTAACATGAGCTGGTCTGGGTTAAAACGATGCAGGGGACCATATTTGTGGTTTGTGATTTATGGAAAGGCAATGCTCAAGCCTTTGATGCTTTTATTTCACTCACAGATGTATCCACAAAGTTCGAAGCACAGGTTGGCCTGTGGGCAGTACTGAAATTGTCTTCAGAGACTTTCCAAGCCTGGGAGTTTTGCTCCAGATCCTCAGTATTCGAGGAAATCCTGATTTAATTTTGGCAGGAGGCTAGTGGTGTGAGTGGATAACCCATTTCCTCTTGGGCACGCGTGATTTGTAGAAGACAAATGCGATAGGTAAAGGCTGGAAGAGGACACTAACTACCGACAGTGCCAAGCTGGAAAGCACAGACCTTTCTCCAGGACACGTGTCTGGGCTCACTCCCTAAGTTCAAGCAGTTTCATGTTGTTTTTCCCCACTACGTGTCCAGCACCTGTGTCCAGAATGGCATAACTTGTGTTGGAGGATGGCTGCTTATCAACAACCATGTCCTAGAGAAACATGATGCCGCTGGTCCAAGCATAAGCCCTCTTAAGCTTGCTTTCTTCTGGGGTGCTTTATGATCTGTTTGCAGGTGTGGATGCAGGGATGGTGAGTCCAGGCAGTGTTCCCACATCGTTCTCTCGTGGTGGTGTCTGATTTTGGTGAGGAGCAGGCAGAAAAGGCTGTGCCCTCGGCGTGGGGTGGTGCATGGACCAACAGGGCTGGGAAGGAGAAGGGGAGCTCCTAAGCGTTTGCAGACAAAATTTCTAAACCTTGCCTTATCCCACATTATCCTCCCCTCAGCTGTTCAGCTGGGTGATGCCATGTGGTGTTCAACAACTGCCACATTCCTCTTGCGAGGTGGCCGCTGTTCGATGGCTGGGGGGAGCATGAGGGGAGCCCTCGCTTGGTTCCTGTAAAGCCTTTCCATCCCAGAAATGCCACAAGTCCTGGGGAAACAGCATCTCCAGAAGATGCTGCTGCCCTTGGAGAGCACCTGCCCGGCAAGAGACCTCATGGGCAGCGTACTTTTGTCCCCATTTTACACACAGGTGACTTCAAGATGATGGTGTTTGGACCAAATCATGCGTTAGTGAGTGAAAGAGCTTGGAACAGGTCCCACATCTCCTTTTCCTGTGTTCGGTCTGCTGGATCGTGCTCTTTCCCTCAAGTGCAGGGAAGTTAACAGAAACCTGTCCTGGATGTGTGTGGGACAGAGCAGTGACAGCCTGGCTGGCCTTTAGTTGTGCTTATAGTGGTAGACAGGTCTTCAACGGCTCCATACTTCCACCTAGTGACGAAGTTCTACTGCTCACACCTCCTGCTTTTCTCTATGTCCTTTCTGGTTGCAACACGGGAACACTTCTCAGGTTCCCGATGCTGAGCCTGTCCGTAAGGCTGTTTCTACTCATACGCCTAAAATCTGCAACCTCCAAATGAGTAACTGCAAACAAACAAAACCAGATGGCCCGGGGCGATGTTTTTGAGCAGAACTTTCCTTCAGTAGGAAAAAAATGGCTTGCACACATACATAAATGTGCACTTTTTCATCGAACTATAGGGCTTTGCTCTTTGGTGGGTAATCATACCTAAACGTGGCCATCAGCTTGTAGTGGGAGAATATTTACACTTCATACGACAAGATCCCTGCGTGACTCAACCTTTCCTCTCCTGTTCTGAATTATGGGTCTCTGTTTCTCATTGTTGAGGACAATATTCTTTACCACCTTCTGTCTTTCTTTTCACATTTTGGCTCCTTCAGAGGGATGGTTCCCATGCAGTGTCTTACCTAACCTGTGACTTTTTGCAAAGAATAAACTCCTCGTCCTAGTCAAATCATTTGGCTGTGCAAACTTTGGACATTTTTTTGAGTTTTTCCTATCTACAGCATTTCCTTAGGGTTGGATCTCAAAATGCTACACAGAATAACAGAGGTGATAACTTTCATCTCTTTGCTCGCTATGATGTAGAGAATTTGAGTGACTGAGTATGTCAGAAGAAGAAATGTCACAGCCCTGAGGGCAGAAATAAACCTTAATGGAGCTGATGAACCTCACCTGGGACCCTATCCACACCCTGCCCATGGGTCAGGAGCCCTATTTAACCTCAGCTTTGGGCCTGTAGCCCCTCCTTGAGTTATGTTGTAGGAGTATTGGTCTTCATCCCGTCTCTAGTCCTGCTTTCTAGCTGGATTATGGGCCCATGTTGTAGTTAAGCATCCAGCCCTGTCTCCTCTTGTTTCTGAGTGGGCTCCTCGGGGGAACCCTGGACCTGGTCCATCTCCTCATTTAGTGCTGTCAGTGGACCCTGTTACCAGTGTCTGGCCCTGTCTGCTGTGTTCAAATTATGGTATTTGAACTGCCTTTTATTTGGCAATACTTTTCTTTTTTTGAAAATTCCTTCAAGTTTACTTTTTTTCCTAAATGTTTTTCCAGTGTAATTCTGGCAAATAAGTAAACTGAGTGTTGACAGCTGAGCAGGATAGGGTTAACTTTCATTGGGTTCCTGTAATCATTGGCTATATGCGGCTGAGACATTGAGGCTTGGCCTAAGAAAAAACCAAACACAACTGGTTCCACTGCTGGGCAGAGGTCCAGAACTTCCCTGAAGGTTGATTGCCTGTGACTTTGTGCCACTTTGTCTCTGAATTGAGGCTGAGGAAGATCAAGCAAGCCTGTTCCACCTCCCTTTGGGGATGAGGTAAGAGCGTGCATACATACTGCTGTTGTTTGACTGGTGCATGGTAACTCATTAAACTGTAGTTATGCTGTGGTGTCTGAGAGCTTCCTCTGAATTTCGGTGGAAACTTCCATGAAGACATCCATGCTAGTGCAGGGGCTCAGCAACCCATCATGTTTCTGGTGGCTCCACCAAACACCATTTTGGCTTCAAATAGATGGGCGCAGAGGTGGGAATAGGGGCGATGTTCACACAGCTATTCAGCATCTGATGTAGGCTGAGATGGGTCTTCCGTGCAGGCAGTGAAGGCACATGGTTCTCCAAGGGGTGAGTGATAGCACTGTGTAAGGCCACTGCACTGTATTCCACCACTGACTGTACAAGGACCTGCAAGGTTGTAGGTACTTGGGATGTGGGCAGAAGTCTGGACACCCTTTGGGCAGAATTCCTGTCCAATGCAGATGCTGTTAGAAATGCCCTGGAAAAATTGAATTAAAAGTATATAAGGAGACCTTGACGTCCACTTACTGTGAAAGTCACTCCCAGATTGGCTATCAGCATACTAAGAAACCATTCCACCAGCTGTTCTGCCATGTTGTAGGGGGGGGAAAGAGGATAAAATGGATTCCCTGTCCTCCTCTTGGAGGATCTAGTCATATACCAATAGCAAAACAATTCCAGGTTACTCCCTTATGGTTATTAAAGACTTGGAACAAAACAGTTAATATCAGCAAGTAGCTTAGGTTAATAATTAAGCATGCCCAATGGGCATCCCTGAGCTGTCTGTGACAGACTTTTGAGAAACTAGTCTGGTGGGTTTCAGCACACGGTGACTCAGTTACCCACGCAGGGACTGAACTGAGTGCCTAACGCGACCTCGGACTGAAAATTGTGGTGGAGGTGACATCAAAGGGATGGAGCAGTTACACTGGTATGGGAGCTTCTGCACTTTGCTAATCGGAGGAATGGGAAGAACAAATTAAATACAGTAAGTAATACCAGAAAAACTCCTAATAAGAATAATAAAAGTAAACCTAAATGATTTGTTATGCACCTGCTTTGAAATGCGAGGTTCCCATGCATCAGGGCTCAGGGCTCTGGACTCTGACCCCGACAAATTGCACTTATGTGAAAATGTGCAAGAAATATAGGGAGAGTTGTTACAGTATGTCTTGTGTTACGATAAGCAATAGAAACTTTGAAGTTTTCTTTATGGGGACAGAGTGTTTGCCACAGTTATGGGGTAACTAAAGCTTCTGCCCAACTCTCACCTCTAAGAATGTCGCTCTTCTGCTGCATCTTTTCTGGGGTGTTAGCCCACACTTCTTCCACCGTGCAGCTCTGTGTTTCTGCGCTCTTACTCAGCAGCTCTAAGGCTTTTTATCTGAGAATTCGTGGCCATGATGTATAGTATTTGGATGATTCTAAAACCGCCTTTATGGTAATAGCAATAGGGGACGAAGCATGTGAAAAACAATCAGCTTTGCCATAAGGTTTGCCTTTCATAGAGGACCAACAAGCAGACTTGGTTTCTTGAACACCCACTATGGATGCATTGCATTCCACTCTGATCCTGCCGAAAAGTTCCCACTCCTAAAGGAGGGAGAAGTGCTTTAGAGGCTGCACAGTATCTCCTGTAGTGTTCATTTTAGACCAGGCGTGCACTTTCGAAACAAGTCTTCTCATCTCCAGACAGGGTGATTTTTAGTGAACAGATGTAAATCCTTCTGGATAGATTCAACAAAGATAAGCACCAAACGACACTCTCGCCATTAACGGATGTTCACTCCCTGGGACTGGGCTAGAGTTAGTGCTGTATGTAACACCCCTAAATGCTTGTAGTGTGGATGTTGGGTCTTCAGCACCGATTGTTTTGCTCTACAGATCTGCTTCTATTGGGTTTTGCAACAAATGTGGACAAGGCTTTGTTTGGGATTTTGTCTGCTTCTGCCATTATCACCAAGTGCTTTGCTGCCCAGTCCTGAGCAACTATTTCTGTTCTCCATTGATTTTGGAGAATGATTCCTCTCTAACCTTTCACCAACTGTCCTGAAACTCCTTACTGTGTTATCTAGCAGAGATTGGACAGAAAGAAGCAAATTCCTTTCCCTCCGCTTTCCTCTGAAGTACGGAATGTGCAATACCCTGACAATATCCAGTGCCCTTGGACACAGGTTGACCACATCTTCTAATAAATGTCCAAGAGCACATTGGTGCTTATAGACCACAGATAATTTCTTTGGGTATGTTAGTCCTTTTAAAAATGACTTAAAGCATCAGCAATTATGAACCACTGTAGCAGTAACAAACAAAGAACCAGCCCTGGGTGCTTTGTTCCTTTTTTTTTTCCTTTGAATAGTGAGTTTTGTTTCTGTTTGTTTTTTTGGTGGCGCTTTTTTTTGGTTTCCTTTTTTTTTCCCCCCTCAATGTACATGTTAGTCAACTCAACCAGCTTCATTTTGACAGGTCTTATAGACATTTACAGAAGCCAGCAAAGCAGACAATGCTATGGACAGTTGTTTAGGCTTTCTCAGATGACCCGACAGGCCCTCACCAGTGTAGAAGAGGGTTTAAATCAGTGCAGTGTATGTAGTGGATGGAGTAAGACCACTACATGGAAGAACACGTCAACTCTTGGTACCATCATCCTGCAGAGGAACTGGTCCTTAAGAGAGTTGAGGTCTATTCTTGTCCTCTTTTCACCAACAGACTGGTGGAGCAGGATTGTGAAAGGCTGTCTTTGCTCTTCTGTGTGGGGGAGATGGATTGTCCCTTTGAGAATTACTGTTTATACAGTGCCTCATACAGTGATTGTGATTATTTTGCCCTTCAGATCCTACCATAAAAACAATCTAAAAAATCTATCCTAAAATCCTAAACTATCTTCTCGCCATTTGATTTTTATCTTTATGCCTGGGGCTTTTGTGGTCTGAACTGAGTTTTGACAAACAAGGGATGTTCTGCGTAAGGATGTCCCAGTCTGTGCTTACTGGTGAGAATTTGAGGTTCTTGCTCATTTAAAAATGTGGCTAAATTAATTGACTCGTTATTTCCATACTAGTATAAAATCCAGGGTGAAGGCAGTATAGTTGATGGTCTACATTTTTAAATCTTAGAACAGCTTCTGCCATAGACTTTATAAAAGGAATGTGTGATATGGCTGGCTATGATGGCAAGCAAGACCAAGGAACTTCCCAGGCTACAGGGACTCAAATGTTTATATTTTTATAACAATTCCCAGTACCATCATGACCAAGTCCACCAGGGCTCTTCCAAGCGACACCTATACACACCTACAGGAGCCAGCATGGACCATTCCTAGTTTGGAGCTAGCTGTGGACGGCTCGAGAGTTTAATAGCATAGCCAAGTAATTTGCTTCCAGAGCTAGAGAATGACGATGACGGTGATTTAGTCTGATGTAATGATTTTGCACAAAGCAGCACAAAACTAGGAGAGTTTAACATCATCTGCTCTAAATCCTGTAATTGCTTTCACTGATTCACCTGTGCATACCACTTAATGAGAGTCAGTCTCCTGAAACATGGCCCCGCGGGGAAAGCTCATCCTGAGCTTGTCAGAGTGGTCTGTTTGGAGGGGCATATGTTCTGTTTAGAGCTGTTGGGTGGGAAGGAAAAGAGTATGGTTTGCAATATATTGATCCTTTATACTGTGTGAGAGGTGAATTGGTGTTTTCTCTGTGATTCCACATTGCAGCCCATCTCATCTGCTAGAACACAGACCATCGTTCCCACAGGTCTGCAGTGTGAAGAAAGAACACAGATAGGGCTTGTCTTAAAGTTACATGGAAGACACTAAAACCCCAAGCCATGATCCTGGAGCCAGTCTTTTGTAAACTCCCTATCCAAAGTTCAAGATGAACCCTTGGAGACCATTCTTTCTGAGTGCCGGGATGATATTCTTTGCAGGTGGGTGACAGAGAGGTGTTGTCTCCAACCACACTGGTCGTACAACGGCAGCAAAATCCGGTGCCACTGGGTTGGATACAGACTGATTGTGAGTGAGAGATGTGGGGAAGCATCTCTAAAAGGTGTTGAACATTACGGGATATTGACTGCAGCATACTGGACATTGTCCACCCATATCAGTGTTTTTTCATGGCGTTATTTCCATAGCCAGTGGAGATTTGTGGATTCATTGTTAATTTTCCCTGTTCTGCCTGGGTTCATCTCATGCCTGTTGATTTTCATTCAGTTGATGATAGAAATATCACTGTTCGCATTTTGATATTAAGGGTTCATGACACATGTATGTCCAATATTTGGTTTCAGTGATCAGAACTGGTGTTTGGTGAGATTGCATTCATGTGCAGCTAAGGAGTTGGAATCTCCTGAAATGCTAAATAGGAAACTGTGAAAGGACTTCTGGAAAATTGTGATATCTGGCTACAAAAAAAAGAAGCCAGCCACTGGTCCATCTCTATTAGCATCAGAGGATAAGAGCCGTGAAAATAAATCCTAAATCACCTTAAGAATTTGATGCCTTTATGAAAAGCATTGTATAGCAAGTTACAGGTGACTTAATTTCATGAAGCAAGAGTTCCTTCCCAGGCCTGTGTTTCTTTCCTAAGGACTTTGTCAAGAAAGAGCTGGACAGGCCGTCGTTGAGCCAGAAGAGGATATATTTTGCGGGCAGCCCTAGGTTTGGGAGAGTGTACACAAGTCAGCAAACACATTTCTTTGAGAGCTGGAGGGATAAACATGAGGTTTATTGTCTTTATTTTAATTCTTGAGGAGGACAGGAAGCTCAGAGTGTAGCTTGTTTCACCAAGTCCTGAAGGCATCAAACCCCCTTTGGAGAAGCAGGACTAATTACATAGCGGGGACAGTTGGAGGAAATCAAGGATGAGCAATACAACTAATTTGGAAGCCTAAGAAGGAGAAATGAGGTGAAGGGTGGGATCACAGGAGGGCAGCTGTCAGGTTACTATGTCTTGTCCTGAATGGGATCTTTTAGATGTTTTCCTTACACTTCAACCTGATGTATCTGGGTTGTTCTTGCAGTGACAGCCACAGGATTGCTCATTAAGCCCCGAGAGGGCAGCGTCGCTGGAGGAACATGGATTGCTATTACCCTGGACGGTGAGTTTTAAACTCTTATGAAGCACGTGTCAAAGTGACAGAGAATTAGCTCCATTTTGAGATTTGTGGTTGGAGTGACAAGCCCTAAGCACCAGATACATGGGCTGTGGCACCCAGAACATGACATTGGCTTCAAATTATTACTTCATAAGCTATTGCTGGTGGTTGCTTGTTTTAAGTTCTTTCTAAGCAAGAGAAATTAGATTTCTACCTTTTTTTTGTAGACGTAGGTCTAGAAATTTTCCTTCCTGCTACACTTTTATTGAAGAAAAGCTGGAAGTCTCCTCTGTCCATAGGTCCTGTGATGCCAAAGCTTTAAAAACACTAATAATAAACAGAGATCTGAGTAAAAACCAGAGAAATTGGTATGCCGTGCTCGTATGGGCCCAAAACCAACTATACAAGACTCGGCCTGATTTTCTGCAGTGCTGCATATTGATTCATTGGGAAGAGAGTTGGTTTCTGGGCCAGGTGTGTGTTTGGTTGAGCTGCTCAAGTTCCAGCACTGTCATTTATAACTATGATGAATGGTATCTGTTTTATTTGTCTGATTATTGTGTGTTCCCATAATAATGATGAAATGGAGGGAAGAAAGAGTTCATGTCTTCAAGGGAGATGAGAACTCACCGTTCAAGCAGAGTGTGTTTTTTTTTGTGGGGAGAGCAGACAGTCAGGCATTGGGAGAAGGGGAAAAACCTTCCTGGGACCAGGAGGAAATGTGAAGTCTGCTGCAAATTGCGAAACCGCTGATGTCATTCAAAGTGAGTCTGTGGGCTGGGAACCACCAGGGAAGATCATGAGCAAAGGGAAAGCGGTTTGTAAGCTGTCTTTATTTCTAGTTGTATTTGTTTATGCTGCAAAAGTTAAGCATGTTAGTTTATGTTCAGATAAAGCTTGATTAGCTGAAGATGAAAAGTCTTTGATCCTTTGGACAGCTCAATCTAAAAAAATGGGCTAATCAGGTCCACCTTACAGCATAGGCCAACTTGAGGTTCTGTCAGCAAAACTGTGCAAGATACCAACTGCAAAGATGGTGTCAAGCTACTATTTTTGCAGGTGCATAAAGTATCTATGGGCACAGTGTCTTTTCCAGTGCAGATGGTTGAGTTGACTCAAACTCCCAATAACCATCAGTCTCTGAGGTAGAATACATGGGGAAGAGACCAAGTATTGTATTAGAAGCAAAAAAAGAGCCATGCAACTGCACGGTGGGATGAAGTTGGTCTTAATTACACAAACATGATTTTAAAAAGCCTGATTAGAGGGTCTAAGTGCTGCTCCTAAACAGAAGCTGAGTTGCATATTCAAAAATGTTCAAATTATGTGTGACTGAATGTGAGCAACCTTGTCCTCACAGAGCTCTTCTGGTTGACTTTGATTACTTAGGCTCAACATCCCACCAGCTAGAACATGTCTTTTCAGCCAGTGGGTCCCAGCTGGAGGTGTCCCTGGTGAATCCAGATCTGCCCAGGTTGCCGTGTGATGTCTCTCCTGTGTATTTTGACTTATCCACTATAAGATGCAGAACAAGGTATGATCCATGACTACAGTGTGGGTGAGACCTGCCATTTGTCTGGTAGGATCTTCATTTTCTTTCAGTGTCTGTACACGTAGTTTTGGAGTTTAAGGAATTTCTACGGCTGCTGCTGTGGCTGCACCTGAGCACCTCCTAAATTGTGTGGCATTTATCCTTGTTTCAACTTAATGAAGCACTGGGTTAGCTATCATGAGAGTCAGAGTGAGGCTTCTTGGAGAGGCCAGACTCAGATCCTCAAAGGTTTGTAGACATCTAATTCTTAGATGCAAAACTCCCAAGAAAATCCCTGGGGGAATTTTACCAACTTCTGGTGTCTGTGACCTGTCCAAGATGACAGAGAGGTTATGGGTAGAGTGTGAAACAAATGTTTTCCAGCACCGGATGGACAATCTAAGCTCCATGTTTTCCATCCTGTTATAACTTTAAAGAAGATTGTTTGACTGGAAGGCTAGGGATGTCCCAACAGACTGTAAGAGTGACCCTAACGGGGCTCTTCCATCCCTTGCTGCTATGATTTGGTTGGGAGTTAATTCTGCTGAATGCAGTGCTGAGAAACTGTGTGCATTATGGATGCAGTGTTAATTTATAACTCAGGATCAAGTTGCCCTGTAAATCCAGGCAGCCCTGGGTTATTTTAAAACTAATGAATAACAATTATTCATTAGCATTAACGAACACTAATGAACATGTCCATGTTTTGCATTAACGTACAATTTGGATAGAGTTCTGATGTGGTCCTATCACCTTCTGCGCTTCACTGTAATTTCTTGTGGTGCTTCCACACTTCTTTTAATTTGTAGTTTTAGAGATTGGGTTCATGTGTGTAAGGTTTGGGTTCACAGTGTACATTTTTTTTCTCTATCAAAGCCTTAGTGGACCTGCTAAGAATGGAGACCCTGTGAAGGACCTGACTTTTCCTAAAAAATAAACCCAATCTGTGTAAAAATAATATAACGCATTTTCTTCCACCTAGGTCTTCACCCCAGGAGGGTTTGTACTATGTGGAGGTGATCTTTAAAGGACATGTAATTAACAACCTGACTGAGGTGGAGAAAGAAAACTATACTTTCAAGGTAACCACCAGGCAAGGATAGAAGTGATGATAATAAATTAAAGGTAGTGAAGGAAGTCAAACTTCAGACATAGTATCACAGGGAATATGTTGAAATACTATCCTGCGTACTGTATGTCTGGTTGCATGGCAGAACACAAAGTTAGGATGCTCCTTCCGTCCCTTAAAACTAGGTGTATTGAGATACTCATGAATCTGCCACTGGATAGAGAGATGACCGAAGAGGTCTTTCTGGATCAAAAATCTGAGTCCAAGTTAATCTGTGTGCTTAAGCCAAGCAGTCAGAAAACACTACTGTGTCAGAAGACCCTATGTCAACTTCTTCTGGTGTTACCTTCCAAGCTGCAGGGTGGCAACTAACAGTCTGCACTGGCAGGTAACCACGGGCAAGAATACCTCTCGTGGGCACAGCTTATTCCAGGAAAGGACATCTCTCCAGGCCTAGGACAGCTCTCCACACCTGAGATGAGGAAGATCTGAAAAGCTCACACCTCGGTTGTGATTGCATATCTGTTGCTCAGTTATTTTGAGAGCTCGCTGCTCCCATTCAGACCAGTATTTTCCCTTTGACACTCAATGTCAAAGCACATTGTCTCAGGAGGTTGTGGGGTATGGTGGTATTAGTCCAGTTAATGACAATGGTGTCAGGACCTCTTGCAGAACAGAATCCTTAACCATGGCTGTGACCTTTGGGATGAGGCCTGGTGTGTTCGGAAGTCACGTCCTGCTTCTGTGCTAACTTCGAGTATTGAGCGAGAAAGCCCAGCATTTTCAGTAAATTGCACATTAAAGCTGAAGAGTCGTTGGGTGGTTCAGCTAGCTTAGAGAGTTGATGAAAAATCACCAGGGGATGCTGTTAATGAGGCACATTCCAAGCTAAATAAAACACAATGTGTCTCTTTGTTTTGGGACTGGGACCTGGGAGCTATGCGTATTAAAAATTAATTTTGCCTCTGCAGTAGATTGAAAAAGCCCGCTGCAGGCAGCAACAAGTCTGAACAGCTTGGAAGACTTGTGTCAGCTAGTGGCCCTGGCTTTCGTGCTGTTTTGACTTCTTTCTCTCCATCAGCTCCAGCTCAGGCTATGGCGTGATGTTGCCTTCGCTTCTTAGAAGTGGCCATTACTGAAGGGAGTTTGTAGCTACTCGCTCCTTTTTACCATGGCCATGAGGAGGAGGAGGGAAGGCAAAGACTGAGCTTTGAAAGGGAACGGGGTTCAAGGAAAGCTCGAAAAAAAACCCCAAGATATGCTATAAGACAATGGTGTCTTTGATTTGGTTCAGCAAAGGAGTTTGTTATTTATTGGGCTGACAGCAGCATCTGTAAGTACAAGCGAGGACAGGAGAGGGCTCAAAAAGAAGGCAGGGAGGATGGAGATGTGTGGAGAAGGCTTGGAGAAATGGGTGATTTGGGGAATGGGGACACATGGGAAATGTACTTTTTCTGTAAGGTTAATGAAATCGAGCAGCTAATGACCTAGACGGAAACAGGATTTAGCCACCGAGCAGGACTGCGGGCCAGATTTATGGAGGTATTTGTAGTGCCTAAGAAACCAGAGAGACAAATGGGCCTTACGAAGTCTGAACAAGCCAGGTGCCCTTATACATCACTTTAAGCCCAAGACCCCTAGATACCTTGATGGATCTGACCCTCGCTTTTCACATAATGATTTTCATTTCCAGAGTGCCAAAAGCTGCAACAGGGAAAGAAGATGACATTACTCTTATTTTTCAGAGCAGATGTGAGGAATAGAGAAGCGAGGTGGTTTTGCCAAGGTCTCCCTGTAAAATGCAAGGCTGTGCTGTATTAGCGAGCAAGGCAGGGTGAGGATGTGGTCTCCAGCACGGCCTGGGATCACCTAGATGCTGCTCCTTGGTGCATTTTTTTCTTCTTTGGGTGATGGCAAGTCTGTTCTCATTAGCGTGGATGAGGCCACCTTCTTTTTGGTGTAGAGAGAAAGGTTCCCTACATGGATATAAGCCCTTCAGTTCTCTGGGCCAAATAGCAGCTCCCAAGTTTTTTTTTTTTTTTTTTTTAACTCATGTAGCCATAGTCCAAGAGCCCACCTCCCCTTTCCATAATGCTCCTTGTGGCTTTCCCAAGATATCTAGCTCTTTGTCATTACCTGCTTAGGTACGTTCCCAGTAACACCCGGCCACACTGTCTCAGCTACATCAGCCTGTTACAAGAGAATATTCAGCTAACCCAGCACTGGATAATACCTAGTGTGCTGGAGGCAACTCCTTATCCAGAGCAGGAATTTTTTAAACACATCCAAAGAGTTTTGACTGCCTTTTTATTTCCTTTAGTGCTGGGATACAGATGCTCAATTTGGACAGAAGGCACTTTTTAGCTGCTGAAGCCATCTATTTATTTGAGCTGCTCAGTTTGCCATCTTCTAGGCAGGGACAGGGGAGGGACAGTGGCCTCTGGCCACTCAACTGATGAGTAGTGCTCCTCAACATAATGCCATTTGAGTAAGAATGGTGTCAGCCTAGGCAAAAGAATTCTACAGTAATTTTTGTTAAAAAAAAAGTCTCATATTTTAGAGTCAGCTGGAGAAAAGGGGGAAAAGGGCTGATCTACTTGTTGAAAATGCAGCCAAAACATGTGCCAGGTCAGGTATCCATGTCTCTCAGCTACTTTGGGAGGCTGATGAACTTCCTCCACTTGGAAAGAATCCCTGCGCATTCCCCATATTCTCAGAAGCTTGTCTCAAAGCACAGTCTCTCTGCTCCTCCTTGGACTCTGTTAAAGTAAAAAAATAGTACCCCATAGCAGATTTCCACTGTTTTCTTGCTGTTTCCTCAGAGGGCAAGGTAGTGCTTTCCCAAAGACACCTCTGATGTATTATACTGCATTAAGGTGGGCAAATCCAAACATTTTCTTTGCTACACTGCTCTGTGGTACCCAACAAGCTTGCTAAAGGCCAGCTGAAGTATCTCACTTCTGTGATGCAGAAATAGTTTTTAGGAGTATATTATTGGGAAGAAAAAAAGGTGTCATAAAGCCAGATAAAATGGAGTTCTTGACTTCGGATAAAGCATGGTTTAGAAGTGTTATAGTGTATTAAACCATATCTTCTGGAATTGACTCAAGCCAGGGTGGACAATATGGACACAAAGAGGATGCAAAAATAGCAGTAAGCCATGCTTTGTGGAGGGGCCAAGAAGGGGACATCGCTCCTTTCTTGGAGCAGGACTCTGCTTCAAAGATGAAAACCTAAAGTGTGAGTCTCTGAAATGCTGTTGCCAACTGTGTTGTGAGCAATGCGTAATCAGATCTTGTTGGGCTGCTGCGAAAATGACTGCCATTTAACTACAAATTTCTCTTTGCAGTTCTCTGCTGCGCAGACACCTGTGGTTTACCAAATTAGTCCACCATCTGGCATCCCAGGTATGGGACCTTTCTTTAAGCTGGAGCCCACTTTAATTATTATTTGATGTTCCATACTGTCTTTCGCCTTATGAGGGATCTGTCTTGCTGGGGGTTAAAATGGGCACCTCCAGAACTTAATGTCCAAGCTCATGCTGAACAGGAAAATGGGTTTGCATGAGGGGAGAGTGTCTACAGCACTGGGTACAAGAGAAATGGGTAATATGCAGTGACCAGGTTATTTGGTACTGACCTTCTGCAGCCCAACTCTGCCTGAGTAGAGAGATGTTGTTCAGCAGATGGGTAGATCTAATAATTCTCAACTCTTGAGTTATCTGACCCTATTTATTTAGTAACAGTTTTAAGAAGAGTTAGTTATTAGGTGATGATATTGTCATGCCAGATCTTTTGGTTAATAGGGCTTTCGATCAGACATGAGTTACATGAGAAGACAGTCACTGGTTTTGATCTGAAGAGTGAACTGGTGTACAGAAGACTTTTTTCCCCCCTATTTCCATTCTGTTTGTATTTGCAGACTTTAGAAAAAAATTGAAATGCTTAGTTCTAAAGTCAAGATCATTCAAAACATTTTGGTCTCTCAAGAGTGCAGAGAGGTACGTGAGTGATTAGATCACACAGATGCTCCTAAATCTAAGTCCATGCTTCATTTCCAATGATTTTCTGGTACAGTTCAGCTCCAGATTCTCATGCCTTGCTTTAGGGTGTCTGTAAGGAGATTTCTGTGCATTAGCTGGATGTTTGACCTACCAGTGTAGTCGTTGAAGAACATGAGTAACACTAAGTACCTAATGCTACTTGAGATGTTCTGGAGCATGCAGAAGCTGCATGGAGCGGGTAGACATGACACAGAACCAGGACGACTCATTCCCTTCTGGAGCCACAGTGGGAGGACAGGGTGCCTCAACTGACTGAAGACACTTCTGAGTGGCCAACTGAACCAAGCTGTCAGCCAGCGTGGCCAAGGGAGTGTTGGGAGTGATTCAAGTGGCCACATAGATGCTGAGGTGCTTCTTTAGACCTTGACCCTGTCTAGTGTACAAATGATGTCATTTTGGTTGCCTCCTGAGGTTCTACAGTGGAATTTGGTTAGAATGTGGGGTTTAGTTAACAAAAGAGTTGAGGAAAATGTCTTCTTAGTACAAATACTAGGGATCTGCTAAAAAAAAATAAATAATCAGAAATGGACTTTTTTTTTGGGGGAAACAAACATGTGTGTTTTGGAAAAAGTGAACCAAATACTAGGGATCTGCTAAAAAAAAAAATAATCAGAAATAGACTTCTTTTTTTGGGAAACAAAGATGTGTGTTTTGCAAAAAGTGAATTAAGTGCACCTTGAACTAAGGTAGAAGCTGAGAGTAGACATCAGTGCAGACAGCTGGGCACCCCTCTGCAAAACTTGCAAAGGCCAAGAATTTCTTTTGTTCAACTCACAAAATTTGCAAACACAAATTCTCCTCTTTTAAAAGACTCTCTCCATTTTCTATTGCCTTTTAAACAGGAAATTTAATAGAGATCCATGGGAAGACAATTGCTGGAAGATATGAGACTCTGGACTTTGATGTGGATTATATTGATGGGTAATTGTAGATAGGCTGTTATCTGACCCGATCCCTGTAAATTGGCATTTCTTCCATCAGCCTCCTTGACAGCAATAAATTGCAACCAGTTGGCCCAGAATTGCCGTTTACTTCCTTTGTGGTTTATTGCAGCTCATGAGTTGGGCTCCAGCAAACTTTGTTAATCTAATTGCAACTGGTCCATTAAGCTAGTTGGTTTGTTTACTGGCAGCACAGTCAATCACAGCTCAGTGTGAATTGTACTGTAATTGCGTCTGGTTGCTGTAGATTTTATTTTGGCTAGCAAATTAAAATTTAACTAATTAAAATAATGTCAGAATCTAAAAGTTAAATAAATTTTCCCTTCCATTTGCATTTCTTGAAAAACTATTAGTTTGAAACAGATGCTCTGGTGAGTCAGAAGACAAAGCAGAAGTATTTTGAGACAAAAGGCTTTGTTGTTCTCTGCTTTAAACCCTCTCTGGTCACTTCCTTGTTCTCAAGGAAGGTTTGATTTTTATTTTCTGCTGCTTCTATAGTTACAAGCAATAGAGCAAAGCAGGTAGATTTAAAAAAAAAATTACTTCAGGCCAGCAGCACTTTGAGCACAGTGAACCCAAAACGATCATGAAAGCTGACCTGCTGTCTGTCATATGTATTTCCACATATATGGAAGAGTTCGCAGATACTGCTGAGTTATGATTTCCTTGCACTTGTGTCAATGGCAGGGAAGAGCTAAGCCAAGGTGGGTATTTAAAGATAAACTTTTAATCTATGGTTACTGTGCTGGCATTTTAAAGATTATTTCAGGAGTTGGGGAAGTTGTTTATTCTCACTAGTCAGAAGTTTTACTTGCAGCAGCAGCAATTTGACCACGAGATGCTTTCTAACTGCTTTTCAGGCTCAATGGAAATACCCCTTGCTAAATAACTAAGTTCACCAGCATAAATGAAAGTCCAGTGCAGAGTCCTGCTGTACCAGCTGCACCCATTCATCAGCCCTACTTTTTTGCTCACTGGATGCACATTAGCATCCTGTGTTCGATATTAATTATTGTTTTACCTGTCTCTAGTGGAACTGTGAAACCTTTGATCCGTGGGAAGAAAGGCTGCTCTGTCTGACTGCAGGCTGGATGTGCCTGCGTGCTCCATGGATAGATTACTCATTTACAGTTTAACCTCATGACAACCGAAAAGGAAATGGCTTCAAAATCTTAGCATACCAAACAGGGTCACATCATAGCTTCATGTGATTAATTTGCCCATTTTTGGTGGGTTAGTAAGTACGTACCAGGTGGAGACTTGGACTTAGTCAGAGCAGTTTGTCACCCAGTCATGCTGGTTCAGGATTTGAAGAAAAAAAAAAAATAATCAATTTTTTATACTTCCGAGTGTCTTCTGCACCCTTTTCCATGCTTTGTATGGGATGCTACGGTCCAGTAATGCTGAACCAAACATTTTGCAGCATTGATTTTTTTTCTATTCATCCTTAAAAGGAAAGGCATCTCAACACCAGCAAGCTGTATTAATAAAAGCAAACTCTTGATAAAACCTCGTATAACTACACTCTGAAGCATGGGTCACAGCAAAGTGTTTGCACTACAGGTTTTAATTGTGTATTTTCCTTCATTGCCTGTTAGTTCTCAAAGAATCATTGCCAACCTTTGCTTATGATGCTAATTACTGTAAATTTATTGCTCCTACCTGATTCCTCCTCCCCAGTGGAAGCTGCCCCTTGCCTTATTGGTTCTTTAAGGTGGGGATACTTAAATTTTGGTATTAGGAGCTTAGGTGATTTCTAACGGAGGTGGTTGATAGTGTTTTTCCTCAATGAAACAAAGAAATGACTGAGCTGCACCTTGAAGCAATATGGCCATATGAGCATGATGGTGCACTTGGGCTGCTTCTGGAGGGTGAGGGTGGGTATAGTCCTTCTGGGGCTCACGCTACCCACCCTTCCTTACCGGGAGGAGGTATCGGGTCATTCAGAGCTAGCATGGGTGTCGAAGATGGTTGTGCCGCAGTCTTTTCAGAGGTGCAGTTCCCGCAGTATTTGGGGAATATACTTTGCATGTGAAGAGATTAGAGTTTGTCCAGTTTTCTAGGAGGCTAATAAATCCTAGATACAAGTGAGGGGAAATTCCTGTCCCGTTTGAAAATATTGGCTGCTGATTTTAACAGGATCACTATTTCATTAATGAAATTTTGCTGTATCATCTCTCATCTTTCCTGTTTATTTTTCGCCTAGGCCAGCTGTCCTTGTGGCAGAAGGAGATGGATGGATGAGTCTCTGCTCCTTTGCTGACAGGCGAGCTGGAAACATGTCAGTTCTTGACTTGCCTTTGGTTTGTGTTGGTGCAAGGGTTCAGCACAGTTTGTGCACAAAAAAAAAAAAAAATATCTTGGCTTTTGAAGAAGCTTTTCTGCTTTGACTTCAGATGGAGAGGGACCATGGGGAGTTGACCATATGGTCTGTGAGGTGGGGGGGAGTGCTGTGGCTCTAGCCATAACCAGGCAGGGCCAGGGGCTGTTCTCTGCCCAGAGATGATACTCTGTGCTCTGACCACCTCTGTTCCGTTCAACTCTTTAGACTCCAAAACAGGATAGCCATTTCCAAACTCCCTGTTGACCCTGGCCAATGCAATGTCTTCAGTCATATATGGAGACTATGGATTCTTCATATATTCTCCATATATGGAGAAAGGTGGATTAGCTGACCTGGGACCAATTTGGGCAAGACAATGTCTTCAGTCATATATGGAGACTAATTTGAAAGGTGGATTATCTGACCTGGGACCAATTTGGGCAAGGAAATCTCTAAAAATTTCACATGGCAGATGCTTCGATGCCTGGACCCCAAAACTGTACATCAATACCAATAAATGAGTCCTTGTCTTCTGTAAGTTGCAGGAGACCCTTTAGAATGTTGGTTCTTGCACACTGTTGAATTACAGAGAAAAACATGGACTCTGCAGCAGCGTTTCTTTTACGAATGATGCACTTCTCACAGTGTCTGTGAGCCCTGCAAAAAGAAGGCTGCTTTTACGGGGAACAAGGGGAAAAAAACCTGCTCCCACAGAAGTCAGTGCTAAGCCTCCTGGGGTCCTCAGTGGGCCCTCTTATTGCAATGTAAAATTCCTCCTGGCTCCCAAGAGGGGTACTTGTATGCAAATGTGAGCTGATGATGGGACTTGCTTCGTTCCTTGGCTCCAGAGGGTTGAAGCAATGCCAGCATATCTGGTTTAATTGCTACCTGCTCCTTTTTACAGATTAGGGGCATACAGAGGAGCAAGTAGAGGGGAAACGCCTTTGTCCTCCTATTGATCCTCACCATGTGCCCAGAATTGTCTGCCCTCAGCTTTTATTTCAAATGGGGTTCTGAAGGTCACTGACAGGATCAGCTTCTGGAAATAAGGGTAAGGGGGTCAAGCTGGAGCACTGTGTGTTCCTGGGAGGCATCCTCCTAAGATGCTGAACTTGATCATCAGTGGGGAGATAGGTTGTTCCTCTCCCATCTCACCTGTTTCTCAGCTTTGTTTCTAAAGGCAGCCAAGCGTGACTATCTTAGTTGTGGAAGTCCACATCTTTTCTTTGATGGTTCTCACTGTATTTCGCTCTTTTTGTTCCCAAGGCTCAGTGAAGTCCTTTGTCTCTCCACAGCTACCCTATTCATGCAGAGGATGGACTTGGGACCCTGAAGTGCCGGGTGGAAGGGAACCATATAGGTTGGTGAAAAGGGATGAAAATCATGGGTTATTCCTGCAGCTCCAGAGGGTAGAGAGAGGGTGTCAATCATGAGTTCCTGCTCTGCCTCCAAAGTTAGGAATGCACCTCAGGGCTGAGTCCACAAAACCTGCTTCGTCTCAAGGCTTACCAGTCTTCAGCATAACAACTGCCATGATTTGCTGGATGCACAGCCTTGGAGAAAAAGTGCAGTGCTCAGGTGAAGCCATGACATGATGCGGACGTTGGTGGCAGCAAGAATGTGATTTGGGGTCTTTGCTCACTTTACGCCTTTTAATTTAATCCTTCTTGTATGTGGTGGGCCATCCCTTTATGGCTTTACTAGAGGAATAAATTGGATGCTCCCTTCTATTCACAGTTTCTCTGGCAGCAGGTTGGATCCATCTCATTTTTCCTTGATTCCAAGCACTCTGAGGAAACTTCAGATTTCTTTCCAAGGCTTTGTCTGAACAGCAAGCTTCCTGCTTGGGGAAGATGATTTGAGTTAAATATATAAAGTATAAATTAATATCTAGTTCTCATGTAGACACTGATATCTGGGATCTCTCCAGTGGGGTGTCAGAGATAATGGAGGCCTTGAAGGAAGTCTACACCTTCCTAGCATAGTAAGTGAGGTCAGATAGGATCCACATGACACAAAATACTTATCCTTAGTCAACCAAATCCTGCTCCTGAGATTTAGCTTGCAGGTTCAGATACATAACTGTAGGTAGCTACAGTATAGTGTCTACCTCCAATCTAAGGTTCTAAGCTCACATCCAGTTCAATTCCTGCACATGCTGCCGAAATCAGCACAGTTACACTGTTACAGAAATGCAAGGAGAGGACAATCAGACCCAGGATACCCGGACAAGGTTTGGTAGGATGTATTCTTCATGGAGCCCTCCATGCTTCTGCCATAAAGCATATTACTTTTCTCCCTTCCAGGGTCCCACAATGTTAGCTTCTTGGTGTTTAACAAAGGAAAGTGAGTAAAAGAATCTTTTTTCTTTCTTTTTCTGTGGTTTTGCATGCAAACACAGCTGCACTTGGGTCCAGGATAAGTGCATGAACTTTTTACTGATTCTTGTGTTTCATGGGGGTTGGACTAGTTGATCTCCAGAGGTCCCTTCCAACCCTAACCATTCTGTGATTCTGTGATTGCTTAGAAATGAGGTTTTGCTATCTTGAGATGGTGATCATCAGATTAGGAATGAAAAGGGAGAATGTTTCTCCCCCAAAGCATCTCTGTGTTGGGGTTTTAATACCTTAGCTTCAGTGCCCAAATCATAAGTCATCTGTTAAGCTGAAGCTGAATAAAAGCCTTTCACTTCGCTTTTAAATCTTCATCCAAATGGGAAAGAATTTAGCCGTAAAGGAGGTGCAAGTGGGTTTTTACACTGTCAAAACCATACTGTACAATGGGACAACACTTAAAGAGTTTCGGCCATGTAATTGAGTGTCTCGAATCAGTGCTTCAATGTGCTGGTGAAAGGTGTTGTTGGTCCTTGTAGAAGTGTTCCACTGTTTCTCTGGAGAGCGAGTGTCCAGCTCTGCAAAAAGTTGTACTTTAACTTAAATGGCCAAGGATGTCTCAGGCATTTTCTCTCTCTTGCAGGTCAACGGTACACAAAGGTGCTTGGCTTGTCAGTGCCAAACAGGAGCTTTTCTTGTATCAAATGCATTCAGGTACTGCACAGATCCACCTCACTGCCTGTTATGGCTCCTGGTAGTCCCAGCATGGTCTAAGAAAAGACCCCAGGTTGCTCTTCCCAATGATGTATTCCTGTTGTGTCCTTACTTTGAGTATGCCACTCCCCTGGTATGGGCTTGGCCACACAAAAAGCTGAAGATCAAAAATTTCAGAAAGAGCAGATTTATATGCTAAGGCTGGGTGTGCTGCCACGGGCTACATCCCCAGAGAGTTAGTGTTCCTCTTAGACAGTGATATGTCCGAACTCTTCTTTTGGACAGCCTAACCTGAGACAGTCAGCCGGGGAACAGCAGTATATACAGCAGGGTTTGAGTTGATGTTATTTTATTGTTGTTCTTTTTCCTGTCAGGTCAGTTGGAGACTTGAGGTGTTGCATCTAGAGAGGCCATTCCCCCTTAAATCACAGCATATTTGTTAAAGTTGAGATTTTAGAAATGCAGACTTTAGGATGGGATAGATCCCATATCAACAACAAGGAGGAGATAATGTTCAGCCACTCCAAGGACTGAGTTCTGGATAAATCATGAATGGCAGGTTACTGCACCATGAGCTTAAAAAAAAAATAAATTAAGGTATATGAACAACAGTAACCTCCATGTGATATTTCCAGCTAGATTGTAGACAGCAGACAATGAAATCCTGAGCACCCACTCAAGATTAAGGTCATGGGCAAATAGTGTCCAAGATTCATCAGGGCCATATGCCCACCAGCTAAAGCAGAAGTAGGGGATCAGGGACTGCAGAGCACTTGGCAGCCTTTGACCTTAGTCAAGCTAAAAGACCACTTGGTTCACCTGCACAGGTCCCCAGAGAGGTCCCATCAAGTTCTTGCCATTAAGTTGGTTGAAATTAATATAATGTTCCTTATGGGCTATATCTGAGAAGCTTGGGTCAAGACATAACCAGAGCATTATTTGTTTTGCCTTTTTTAGAATATAACCAATAAATTTATGCATTTTTGCATATTGTTTATAGCATACAATTTGCTTCACCTATAAATTCAAGTAACTTTTTTAAAGATGGGTAATTTTATGTCAGTTTTTATTTACAAATTGAGTCACAGTAAAGTGAAACAACCCTGAACGGAGCTGGCTATTGGCTGAGCACGAGCAGAAACAAGATCTGTCGAATCTGTCCAGTAGACAGTACTGCACTTGACAGTAATCAATACTGTAAAAGTAAAGTTTAAATATCAGATAAAATAAGAAAAATGCAGATCTGGAAAGACAACCCTTATATTTTTATTAGTTGTTTTTCACAACTATACAAACACAATTGTGTAGTGAAACTGGGACACATGAGTGCAAAGTAAATAAATGTCATCAAAGAGAAAAATAGGTTTCCAGTGTGGAAGGGTATGATTATAACAGAGATAAAATCCCAAAAGATTCTTGCAGTCATGATGTGGACATTCAGATATTCAGCTACATCCATTTGTCCCTGAACCCTAAAGGACAATTGGAAAGTGTCTAACCTACAGTCTAAATTGAGAGGAGAGTTACACGCAGTCAAAAGGATTAAAACAGTTTTAATTCCACCTTTTTTTTTTTGCAGGGCTGCTCAGTAGTACAGAATCTACCAGCTTGCAACCTGAGCATGACAGATGCAGCCACTGCTAAGTAACAGTGCAAGCTTTACAGTATTTCACCTGTCATGTGGCCAAGTCATCCTTGTTGTTCATTCCTGGTGTAATCCCAGTGGCTGCCAAAACCCCCGTGAAGGATCAGTGGGATTCCTGTTTCATTCACGGGAGCCTGCTCCGGCTGGAAACAGTGCAAGTGCACCGCTGGCTCAGACAGAAATAGGGCTGGGATTAACCTTTCCAGGGCTTGTTTTCAGATTCCCCTTTTCCTTCCTCTGTAGAAATAGCCTCTGTGTTCCCAGCCGGTGGGAGTCTCGGAGGTGGCACCGATCTCACTGTCACGGGGGATTTCTTTGAGGAGCCGGTGCAGGTCACTGCTGCAGGTAAGAGAACAAATGTATTAAATGTTTGTTTGGGTTTTTTTTTTTTTTTTTTTTTAAATACAGGGCTCATGGCCCTGGACAAAACCCAATTGATGTTGATGGATACCAGTGCGGGAGCTGTAGGACTCTCCATCAGGAAGGTCCAGTTATTCTGACTGTGGGCATGAACTGTTTTGCTCGCTCGATAGTAGGAGCCCAGGCTTTTCACAAAGTGTTGACCCCTTTTGGAAGAAAGATGGGTTCATGCTGCGGCTCAGTTGTCTTTGCAAGTCTCACACAGCACATTTGTCTCCTTTTCCTGCTGCCAGGTGTCCCCTGTAAAGTCAAGCACGTCTCCCCCCGGCAAATCAGATGCATCACTGAGCCTGTTGGCAAGGTCAGGAGGCTTGGTGCACCCCAGCCAGGTACAGTGTTCAAATAACTGAAGATGCAAACAAGCAAACGCTCAAATGGGAGTGGAGGGCAGAAATTGTTTGGTGATGAAAGCAACCAAGAAATAGAGTTTTCCAAAACGCTGTCTGCTTCAGTTTCGATCCAGTTTCTCTTATGTTTGGTAGGGAGGAGGGCCACAAAAATGATCAGAGGGCCGGAGCACCTCTGCCATGAGGAGAGGCTGAGAGTTGGGGTTGTTCAGCCTGGAGAAGAGAAAGCTCCAGGGACACCTTAGAGGGGTCTTTCAGTACTTAAAGGGGGCTTATGAGAAAGATGGGGACAAACTTTTTAGCAGGGCCTGTTGCACTTGAACAAGGGGTAATAGCTTGAAACAAAAAGAGAGGGGATTCGGACAAGATATAAAGAAATATTTTACAATAAGGTTGGTGAGTCCCTGGCCCAGGTTGCCCAGAGAGGTGATAGATGCCCCATCCCTGGAAACATTCCAGGCCAGGTCGGACGGGCCTTTGAGCAACCTGGGCTGGTTGAAGATGTCCCAGTGCATGGCAGGGGGGTTGGGCTAGATGGTCTTTAAAGGTGTCTTCCCACCCAAATTATTCTATGGTTCTATAACAAGGAAAGGCAAGGTGAAGAGCTCAGCCCACCACTTGCAGGTGGGTGATGGTGGGAGGAAGGTGAGCCTGGTGTGTAGGGCTGAGGAAAATGAGGGGAAAAAAAGTACGGATAATATTTAGAGGAAGGATAGCCAAGCTAGAGCTACTGCAGAGGGTTCTGGGGACGCTGTTTGAGTGAAGCATTGCAGCAGGAAATTGTTGTGGCTAAAATGAGGCTTAGCTCATCTTCACTGTGGGTCATCTCAGTACCTTTTCCTGCAAGAGCAGACACGTGAGCTTGGTTGGGTGCTCTGCTCTCTGCGGATTTCCCTTCTTTCTGGTGGAGGATTTCAAGGCAGAACAAATTCCCTAAAGTAAGATCTGTGTTCTGTCTTGGACTGCAAAAAAGAGCCAATTTATTATTAAAATTTTCTGTTCTGGCCTGCCTCCTTACACTACTGATTCTAGTATGTGCTCTGGGATTTTTATTGGCTGCTACTGAGAACGTTTTTATTTTAACTTTCTAGGAAACAGAGGGCTTCTCTTTGAAGTTTGGGATGACGCCTCTGATCTGACAGAAGCAGGTCCTGGATATAGATGGCAGTTTGTACCTAATGCCAGTTCCCCAGTAAGATTTCTGTCTGGGGCAAAGAAGTCCTTCAGGTACTCGATGATCTTAAAAAGAGATGAAGCCATGGCAATCACCTTTAGCAGTGAAAGGTGTAGCAATAACACCTGACAGCTCTTTATAGCAAAGCCTTACTGCATAGCTCCTATACATCAAAGCAAACCCTCTGCTCTGAGGTCCTTTTGAAGCTCAAAATATGCAGCAAAGTGTTTTATTCTTCCTCCTTTTGCTTTCACTCAGTATTTCTGCTCTGCCTGGCCTACGTGTGCTGAAATACCATGAAAGAAATTGCTGCGGAGGTAGAAGGAGCTCCAGTTCGGGGCTGTCTTGGGCTGGAGCTCCAGCCAGATGTGGAGGGCCAGATCCTCCGCTGATGTTGGCAGCTGCAGTGCGGGCAGAGTTAATGGAAATAAACCAATTTGCCTCAAGCTGCGAAAATATCTGAAGTGTGTTGGTGCCCATTGCCTCTTCAGATAAATCCTTGAAAAGCTGTGCAATATGCATGAATGTTTTCATTTTTCTATCACTTCTCTGTTTTTCTCAGTTGATCTTATGTGTGTGTGTGAGCCTTTTCCTGCCTGCTCAGGGTTAAGACTTTGCTTGAGAAGCAATGAACAAAAGAGTGACCAACAACAAAACCATACTTATTTTCATGGATATTTTTTTCCTTTTTGAAAGCGTCTGTAAAGCATAAATGACATTTAATGTGAAAAAGGGTCATTTTGAGATTCCTTCAGTTTTAAAATCTCTGAGTTTGTTTTGTTATAACTTGGTCTCGCAGTCTTTCCTTGTTACTCAGTGTAAGTGCGAAGGTGGGGTGTGGGGCCGGGGATCTTTTGCAGTAACTCTTTTGTATGTCATGGATGTTCTACTTTTGCTTAGCTCCAGGCTTCGTGGATTTTTTGTGGCTCCTCAGACCAACAATTACACCTTCTGGATTCAGGCAGATGGTCAGGCATCTCTCTACTTAAGTTTGTCCCAAGATCCAGAACATAAGGTATTACTCTCGGCAGAGGAAAAAATTAGATCAGGGTAGGAAATGGTTTTAATTAAGGTCATAACAAGTGGGAATTTACCCAGTGTGAATTGGATTACTGGCTCTTATTATGAATCTGTTGCAGAGTGAAATCTGTATGATTGTAATTGATGTTTTACATTTGCCCTATCAGCTCCTCAGCTCATGAAAAACTCACTCTTGCAACCAGACTCTGTCTTTTCCAGAAGTCTTTTTTGTTAGTTCAGCACATCACCAACGAACTGTGCAAGGGGACCTGGAGGTTTGCTGTCTGACTTCCTCAGTTTGCCTCTTTTTTTTGCCTGTTGAAATTTTGCCCTCTGAATACATTGGGCCTTCTCTTCGTAAAGCTGAGATGATGCTATAAATGAAGGTGATCTGTTTCTCTGGGCTATTCTTAAGCCAAGTAACTGAACAGGGCTAGTAGAAATATAAAGGACTTCTTCTCTATTAAAAAAAAAAAAAAAGGTAGCATTGCTGGTCTTACTAATGGTAACATACCCCATCTAAGAAGGCTGTAGGCATAGTTCGTTTTTTTGCATTTGGAGGACATGAGATGTAGAACTGAAATCATCCATGAAAAGTTGCATGGGGAACTGTTATTAGGGTTAGAGTCAGCCGTAAGAGTTATCTTCTTTGTGGTATTGAACCCTAAATCCCCTTTCAGATGATGACTTTTTCCTGTATAATAGAAAGGAATGTGTCCTTGTTTAGGACAAGAGGGAAAGGGCACCAAGTTGAGCGCAGGAAGTTCCATCTTAACATGAGGAGGAAATTCTGTCCTGTGAGGGTGGCAGAGCAGTGGCACAGGCTGCCCAGAGAGGTGGGGGAGTCTCCCCCTCTGGAGCCATTCCAAACCCGCCTGGACGCCATCCTGTGCCACTGCTGGAGGTGCCCCTGCTCTGGCAGGGGATGGCACTGGGGGAGCTCCAGAGGGCCCTTCCAACCCCCACCAGTCTGGGATTCTGTGTCAACCATCAACCCACTGCTATCAGCTGTAAACACAAGTCTGTTTTTTTTGGAGCTGTGGTGTCTTTTGGGGCTGGAGGAATGTCTCTGTAACAGAATGATTTGGTTGGTCTGGACACAGGTGAGAATAGCTTCTCTTCCTGCTGGCAATTGGGAGTGGTCTGAGAACTGGGTGAAGAGCTGGAGTGAGCATTGGCAGCCAAAGTCCCAGAAATTTGAGCTAACTGCTGGTTCGAGGTACTACCTGGAAGCGCTGCATCATGGAAAGGCACCCAGCAATGGGATGCAGGTTGGAGTCCAGATACACAACACTTGGCTGAATCCCCATGTGGTGAACAACTACTACATTGAGAGACATGAAATTCGGGCTCACGCCTTGCGTCTTCCAGAAGTGCAGGTCAGTGCTGTGTGCTTGACTCTGGGAGCTGGACTAGCCCTGACTCAGTTGACACAGATGGCAGCCAGTCCTAACTGTAAAGGCTTTGTCGGTGCTGGACACGAAAGTGTGTTCCCACCTTGCTTTTAACCTGCTGAGACAGTTGATGTGAATGGCATCATGAGCTGAAGGTGTTCGTGGCTTTTACACACGTTGGTGGGCATACGTAAACATTATGGTTGTGTTATAATGCAGTGCTCATCAATTGATGCCATATGTGACTCTTTAGTCTACTCAATGTGTTTAAGTGTAAGCAATGCTAACTCCCCTCAGGTTTCATCTCACTCATTAATGCCTCACCTTGTTAACTAATGCTAATTAATACAAGTTTGGAACAGTTTTATTTCCTTCCCCTCCCCTTAGTGACAGCACACTCAAAGCATGTGTTTGCTCAGTCTTACATTTCAATGACTTCCCCTCCCCTTAGTGACAGCACACTGAAAGCATGTGTTGTCTGCTCAATCTTACATTTCAGTGGGATGATAGAAACTCTCAGCTTGGTGAAGTGCTCAGCAATGAGGGAAGTTTGTCCCGGTGGTTAAACCTCAGAGCCACAGGTCAGGAGCTTTAGGGACCATTTGTGGCTCTCAGCATGTCTGCACAGGTCATGTATCCCTTGTGCTCCTGCTAATCTAGGAATGAGAGCCCAAAGCTTGTGTCAGGAGAGACCGTGGAGGACAAGAGGAGTTTAAGAGCAGCTGAAGGGACTCTTGATTTACAGAGGCTTAAAGAGGCAAAATGTTGGCCGTAAAACCCTCCTCAATAGAAGATACCAGGTTTGAAGTTTGTGCGTCTCATGCAGTTTGTATCTGTTTTCATTTATTTATTTGCTTCTTTCCTTGCCAGATGTTGACTGTGTCTGGTACAGGGTGTTTCAGTATCTCCCGGAATACCATATCCCGCAGAATGATTCCCACAAATGCTACAGCTCGCCAGGTAGGCATCATTAAACTCAGACACCCAGTCCTCTGCTGGGGTGTGATTGATCATAAAATCACACAATGGTTTAGGTTGGAAGGGACCTTGAAGATCATCGAGTTCCGACCCCCCCTGCCATGGGCAGGGACACCTCCCACCAGCCCAGGTTGCCCAAGACCACATCCAGCCTGGCCTTGAGCACCTCCAGGGATGGGGCCTCAACAACCTCTCTGGGCAAATTCTCTTGATGGAGCTCTGGTTCTAGACAGCAGTTAAGTGTATCAGTGTAAGTATATCTCAGCAGAAGCTGAGATAAATGTTAGATGATGTAGGGGTGCTTTTTTGTTATCGGGAGTGTGTCGTAGTGGCATTTTTTTGGGGGGACTAACTCCCAGGTATTTTCTAAGCATATTAGAGCATCTTATCTTGGCCTGTCACGTGTGAAATGAAGTATGTGGTATCTTCAGGTACCAGACCCTTGGACTTCTCCTCTAAGACCGAATGCGTAGTGTACAGCTCTTGCTTCAGGCAGGAGCTCTGATCTGGTTTCTTCAAAATCCCATAGTCTCTTGATGCAGTAGGTGGTCCCTGTCAAAACTATGCTGGGCGATAACTCCATGATAGTTGTTGAACATCGAGTCAACACAGCTGGTGGAGCCTGGAGGAGCATGCAGATGCCCAGGCTGTGATATAGCTCATGTAAAGAATCTGCACCTTTCTAAGGAGGCTGCTAGATGCCTAAAGGATACTTCACACCCCCTGAAGGGTATTAGACCTAGAAGTTCATTCTCCTTGTTCAGCTGAATTTCATTTTCTAACATTTGGCTGCCTGCTTAGTCAGACCTGCCTTGACACTGGTCCCTAGCCGAAAAATGCAGTGATGACTTGTGTGTTGAAGCTTTCTGCTAAAATGAGCCAGACGCCACTGTACTGTGACTGCTTTTCCCCTTTCTTATTTTTTTTAAAGGTGCAAACAGCAATAGAGGAAATCCTTTCAATAGGATGTGGAACTGAGCCAACTTCTGCTAAAATCCTTTTCCGCCATGGCTTTGAGAAAGAAGGTAGTGATCTTCTGTGACAAATAAGCAGTGTTTACTGTGAGAGTTGATTTCCTTTTATGAAGTAAATGTACTTGAAACTTGTAATGATGGTAAATGTAAGTTTTTAATGTGTTTAAGTACACAGATTTATGTTTCTCAGCTATTCATTATTTGTATGTATTCTGATGGGCGACTTCATGGAACTAATATTAAAATCAACATGATTAATGCAATAATGAGAGCTTCTTTCTGTAATACGTTGCATGACTCAGCCATATTGCAACACACTTTTCAAATCAGGTGATATATTTTGGTTGTTACAGACATTATGAGCAGAGACAAAAAATGCAAGTTCTGGGGCATGTGAAATTATTCATGTTTTGGTATGTCTGCTGGGGAAGCAAATCTGGTGTAGCTCATAGCTACAGCTCAGGTTGTGGAAATGGCTGATTCTGACTCTGGAACACTTTGTTTTCAGTGTTTCTTGATGGCTGAAAGTGAAACAATGCAAATATCTGTGGTATACTTGACTGGTCAGGCAAGGTGCAAAACATCAATTGCTTTTGTAAAAAAAAAAAAAAAAGATTGATAATAATTTTCTAACATAAAGGTATTGTGCACATCAGACAGTTACTCTATTTTATATATCTGACAGCAATAATAGTATACTAATCCTGTGCCAGAAAGTAGATGATTGCCTAGAGACCTCATATCACATCCTCAAATTCAGTACAGACAGGGAACAGGTCCCAGCCAGTAATACGTATATTTAGTGATTCATTCCTGCAAGTAGAGGAAAGCTATTAATTAACTCAATTCTGGAGGGACAGAAGATTTAACCAAAAAAAATGGGAACAGCAATTGGACATTCTTCATCTAATTATGTGATCCCAAATCTACAAGTCTGCCAACAAAAAAGAGGAAAACCTTGAGCTAAAAGCCAATGATGGTTTAACAGTACAATGGGAATAAAAATTTGATATATAACAAATAGAACAAAGGAGAACTTGAATTTTTGAATTGTAAAATGTAGAAAATACTAAAAGACAGCAGAACAATGGTGAAATTGTGGTGAATGGATGGCAGAAAATTAAAAGAATAGCCACTTACATTCAGACCTGGGGTCCATCTCACCCACTGTCCTGTCTGCAGCAGAAACCCAAATGAATGCCAAGGGAAAAGTAAAAACTGGATGATTTCGTATAATAATCCATCATTAATTCTCCCCAAATAGGAAGTATTTTCAGCTCAACTTCCTGAGTGGTGTTTTTTTTTATTTAATTACCTTCAGCGGTTCTTCCTTCCCTGTACTTACACAATCTCCCCTTGAATAGAGCTGAACTACTCCATAGTTTCTTCCAGTGAAGATTTCAACAGGTCCAACACCTGTTGTGCAAAGAACCACAGCTACCTCATTTTGATTGTTTTTTGGTTGTTTCTTTTTTCAAACTTTGCTACTAGCTTCATTTGGCAGGCTCTATTTCTCCTACTGGAAGAAAAGGTGAATTGTCAGTACTTACTGATGGAAGAATATATCTTATGTACCAGGAAGAAGAGAAATCCTAGGACTTTTTCAGCATCATTGTTGATAAATGAATGGAACAAACATCCCAAAGGGGAAAGTGAATTCACTGTTGCGCTTTATACATCAATTTCCAGCTTTGCCTGAGTGTTTTCTGGAAAGGAAGGGTGGATTTGGTCAAACATACTCTATGTGGCTAAAGACGGTGTAATTTGCCATGAGGTTTTATGGTCAGAACAGTAATCTAACGATCCCTCCTCCTATCTTTTGGCATCCTTAGGCTGGGGAACAATTGCCCTGCAGATGTTCACCATTTACCCGGGGTGGGAGTGGGACTGTTTGACAAACTTTGGATACCCACTTTCTGTATTTTCATGAATCACTGGTGTCTTCTGAATCATTTTCAAGACTCTCTTGTTTTTTTGGTTGTTTTTTTTTTATCTCTGTCAGATATGAAGGGCTTCATTACCACAGGACACATCGTCAGCGGTACGGAGCCTTTCTGCGGGAGGTTCAGTGTTCACAGACCGATCCAGCTGGTGAAAACTTCCCTGTCAACTCCACCAAGATATGATCTTACTGAATACACACATGTAAGTGGCTGTTCTTGATGAGTAGGTTGCACTGAGGAGTAGATACTCAGAGCCTAATCAGCGTTATGGATTCATCTGGTCTGTTTAGATTTCTAGATCCACAAAGATTCATGTCTTTGGACTGTTCTTGTGGATGAAGTAGAGTGTCTTTTATTGACTGGGTGGATAATTTGAGATCTCGGAGGTGTAGATATTGTTTAAGACATCTGGCTGCTGTCCACTCCTGGGGATGCAACCCTTGCTGAGGGAAAGGAAAAGGTGGGGTGGTGTTGGGAAAAGATGGAAGCTGCAAGGGTGACCACTTCTTGACAAAAGGAAAAAAACTTGTTGTCTGGAGGTCCACTCTTGCGCACTTTCCTGCTCATCTCCTACATCTATTTTTAATAGGAAAAAAGGTCTTGATTTCAACTCTATCACCCTTTCTTTACCACCTGGGGGCAGGCAAATAGTTGGGGAAATAGGAAGCAGATGGGAGGGAAAGACTTGTCCCCAAAGCCTCCTGCAGTCCTTCCAGAGTCCTCTCAGTTCCCCTTCACAGACCTCTTCCAGTTTTATTTCCTCACCTGACACCAGTCACAAACGTTGCAAATCAAATCAATTCTTCCAGATTCTTGAAATCCCTGTTGGTACTTCCCAGCTATGTTTTTCCCCAAAACCCCACTGAAGCCTAAGGGGTCAGTTTGACACTAGGTTGTAGCACACAGGTCACCCAGATGCCATGCACTGTCTTCTGTAGGTGCTATTCAAGGCAATTGGGTCTTAAACAGTTGCCTGTGGTTTGATTTGTGATTTTTTTTTTCCCCTCCATTTTTGCAGGTGTGCTTTGCACGTAAAGGCTATATGAGCAATGCTTTTCATATGTCAGTGTCCTACACCAATGTCTCTTTACGTTCAGTGAAGAGGAACCTCACCTGCCGATGGGATTTCAATGAAACTAACTCCAAAAGGTATCCAGACACTTGTAGTTTCCAGACATGTCACTTTCCGTGGTAAGAAGGCGTACTAGGAAAACTGGGAGAAGTCAGTTCTTATTTGTATGGAACAAGTTGT